>NC_000081.6:9354778-9654778 GCF_000001635.26 Mus musculus
CACTCAGTTATGAAGGAAGTGGGAGGGGACCCGATTCCCGCCGAATAATCTCTGGTCCAGTAGAAAGGTGCCCGTGTGTGGCTCCACAGGTTCCAGCAGTGGGCGTGGCAGAACAAATGAGCAGGAATCTCCACCCCTGAGCAAGCAGGTTTCAGGCTGGGGGAGGGGAGACTACATTTCCTCCCTTTTATTAACAAAATTTAAAAAAAGAAAAAGATGGCCTGAGGGGGGGAAAAAAGGTAAACTTCAAGAAGCATTAGTTAATAAAATACTTTTCACTTAGGAAACAATATACACTGAAAGATTAAAACTCTTGGCTTCTTGTATAGAAGCAGAAACAATAAAAATTTTTCTTACATAATGTAAAGTTACATTAGCCATACCTAGAGGCAAAGTTTTCTAGTGATTACCAGTTCACTAGAAGCAAAACTCTTTGAATTTAAGCATTATTTTAAACATCTGAATAGATCTGCAACACTGTTAAAAAGAAATTCTCTTGAACACAGGGAAAAAACTTTCTCAGGCACTGTTTGCAAGACAAAAGAAAGGCCACAAGCTGCTCTGGGGCTGCCCAGAGCCATGTATTGACTCAAAAGTAAAATACTTTTTAATCTGAGCATCTTGGCCCTCTTGTAATAAGGACCGATTTTAGAGGAACAATTTAACCATCTACGCCTCTAATTTTTGATACTCTTTCTTAAGATGACTTACAGTTAAAACGTTCTTCACAACTTTAGTGTTGTGAAAAAATTGCCCGTACTGCAGTTTCCTGCCAGGCAGCAACTATAGCCAAACTGTTTGTCTAATTTATTCACAAAGACAAACATAACTAGATAACTTTGTCACAGTTTTGTATGAAGTGAGCTGTATGAGCGCTCTCATAAGATGATTACTCTTGTAATTATCTTAATTACAGTATACAGGTGAATTAAAGATCTTAAATTTGAAATCAAACTGCAAGCTGCAGTCAATGGAACAATGGCAGTTTTAACCATAATTTTTAAGTTTTTTGTTCAAGGTTAGGATAATACCTACAACCTTGGGAAAGCAAAACCCAAGTTTAAAACAATTTATTATCTTTAAAATAAATATTAGAAGCATTACTATCATATTACGAAGTTTGGATGCCAATTAATACCTATGAATAGCTATTAAAGCAAGCTTTAATGCTTTAATAAAAAGACATTGCTTTAAATCTTATCTTAAATTTTACTATTTAGGATACGAACCACATTAATTATTACCTAAACTAGAAATATCTTTAGAGACCCAGCCTCTTGGCCTGCTTTATGCCACGTGTCGGAAGGACTCTAAACTTGAGTTATCAAATTTAACACTAGCCATCTGTAGCAGTGTAACAATTATTAATCTTAACCAACAACTTATGAGCTGAATGTGAAGACATGCAGAGCACATTTTCAATAAAAAAGAACCAAATGAAGCAGTTATATTTAGACCAATCAGAGAATATTAAGTTTTGTAGCTACAATCATAGAATAAAAAACACTTTACCATTGTCAAACACATTAATCATGAACCATTTATTAGCTTTTTTACTCTGGAACTAAGAGGCTGTGCACTCGCCCTTATTTCCTAAAACGAACAGTTTTTCCAGCAGGGGCCCTCCCGCCATGTGTCTGATTCCTGGCTGAAACACGTGGCAGCTCTCGGCTTTGCAGATAAAGTTTTTTATACAATCTTTATTATCCAACATAAAACATAGAACATTCATTCATACAGACTGGACACGAACATACATGAATCGAACACGAGAACAGATTGGTGCACCGGACATTAGACAAGACACAAAAGGGAACAGAGTACTCCTGCTATAAGGCCCAGAGAGAAATTTCTCTCTGCTTTTTGGGACATTTTCCTCCCTTATGATGCATTTTTTATTAACTGGGGCAATCCGCCTATTCCTTTTAATAAACCCTTTCTTTTCTCATGCCTCATGTAGCTTCAGAGAGCTACGGCCTACCGCCTGTTACCCAGCTCCTCACTGCTGAACCTAAGTGAACCAGCGCTCGGGTTTAACGCTGTCTCAGCTTAGCCCATACCTTCTTCGGTATGAATTTCCTTTATCCTTTATTTTATGGAGCTCCAAACCAGCAGCGTCTCTTCCAAAAATCCTTTGCCGTTTCTCAGTCCCGCGTTGGTTCGCCAATTGTTGTATCCGGCCAGCAGACCACAACCTGGGTTCTAGCCTGGAAAGGCATTTTGGAAACCTGGAAGAGAAGAGGGGCTAGGTGGCGAGAGAAAGAAATGTAGCCAAGATGGTTATTCTGATCAAAGCTCAAATTTTACTGTTGCGACACTCAGTTATGAAGGAAGGGGGAGGGGACCCGATTCCCGCCGAATAATCTCTGGTCCAGTAGAAAGGTGCCCGTGTGTGGCTCCACAGGTTCCAGCAGTGGGCGTGGCAGAACGAATGAGCAGGAAGCTCCACCCCTGAGCAAGCAGGTTTCAGGCTGGGGGAGGGGAGACTACAGATATTTTCTTTATTTTCATTTCAAATGTTTTCCTCCCTCCTGAAAACACCCTATCATATCTTCCCTCCCTTTGATTCTATGAGGGTTTTCCTCCACCCACCCACCCATTCACACCTCCCTGCCCTCAATTACTCTAAACTGGGGCATCTATCAAGTCTTCATATGTTCAAGGACCTCTCCTTCCATTGATGCATAACTAGACCATCCTCTGCTACATATGCAGCTGTAGGAATGTGCACTCCTTTGTTGATGGCTTAGTCCCTGGGAGTTCTGTGGAGTCTGGTTGGTTGATATTTTTGTTCTTTTTATGGGGTTACAAACCCCTTCAAGTCCTTCAGTACCTTCTCTAACTCCTCTATTAGGGATTCAAGGCTCAGTCCAATGGCTGGATGTGAATATGTGCCTCTGTATATTTTAAGGCATTCTTTTATTAGATATTTTCTTCATTTGCATTTCAAATGCTATCCCAAAAGTCCCCTATTCCTACCCCCACCCTGCTCTTCACCCCACCCATTCCTGTTTCCTGGCTCTAGCATTCCCCTGTACTGGGGCATATGATCTTTGCAATACCAAGGTCCACTCCTCCCATTGATGGACAACTAGGCCATCCTCTGCTACATATGTAACTAGAGATACAGCTCTGTGTGGTACTGGTTAGTTCATATTTTTATTCCTCCTATAGGGTTGCAGTGAGATTGCAAGCTGGTACAACCACTCTGGTAATTAGTCTGGTGGTTCCTCAGAAAATTATACATAGTACCACCAGAAGATCCAGCAATTCCTCTCCTGAGCATATACCCAGAAGATGTTCCATCTTGTAATAAGGTCACATGCTCCACTATGTTCATAGCAGCCTTATTTATAATAGCCAGAAGCTAAAAAGAACCCAGATGTTTCTCAACAGAGGAATGGATACAGAAAATGTGGTACATTTACACAATGGATTACTACTCAGCAATTAAAAACAATGAATTCATGAAATTCTTAGGCAAATGGATGTATCTGGAGGATATCCATTTGTGAGGGCGTACCATGTGTGTTCTTTTGCAATTGGGTTACTTCTCTCAGTATGATATTTTCTAGTTCTACCCATTTGCTTAAGAATTTCATGAATTCATCATTTTAATAGATGAGTAGTACTCCATTGTGTGAATGTACCACATTTTCTGTATCCATTCCTCTGTTGAAGGACATTTGGGTTCTTTCCAAGTCTACATAGTGGAGCATGTGTCCTTATAATATGTTGGAGCATCTTCTGGGTATATGCTGGGTCATCGGGTACTATGCCCAATTTTCTGAGGAACGGCTAGACTGATTTCCAGAGTGGTTGTACCAGCTTGCCATCCCACCAGCAATGGAGGAGTGTGGAAACAACTTTCTACGTGTTTTTTGCTTTTAATTAAAAAACATACTTTATTTTGTGAAAAGCCATATGGTTTCCATAGGAAGTAAAACTAATGATTGTCTATCTTTAAACAGAATAAAACAATAAGTCAGGCTACAGAGCCTCTTTCCATAAAACATATTAGAAATCATTTTTATCTAAGTGAGTCACAATTTTATTTAGCTCAGGCACTGCTGGCCTCAAAGTCACAATCCTAAGACTGACCTTAAACTCTTGATCCTCCTGTCTCCATTTCCAGAGTGTTGAAATTACAGGCTTGTGTTTATCTAGCTGCAGAACTATTTCTTTATTTCTTTATATTTTTATTATTTAAATGCATTTAATACATCGAGCACAGTAATACTATTGATTGTCTTGAATATCAAATATTACATAGATGTTCAGAATTGAGAGTTCATCTTGGTAGATTTTACCTTTGTTGAGTATGAAGTGTCCCTCCTTGTGTTATTTGATAACTTTAGGTTGCAAGTTGATTTTATTCGAAATTAGAATGGCTAATAGAACAAGCTATTCCAACTTGTTTCTTTGGACCATTTGATTGAAAAATTGTTTTCCAGTCTTTTACTCTGAGGTAGTGTCTGTTTTGTCCATGAGGTGGGTTTCCTGTATACAGCAAAATGCGGGTCTTGTTTACGTAACCAGTCTGTTCATCTATGTCTATTTTATTGGAGAATTGAGTCCATTGATATTAAGAGATATTATGGAAAAGAAATTGTTGCTTCCTGTTATTTTTGTTGTTAGAGTTGGGATTCTATTCATGAGGCTATCTTCCTTTAGGTTTGTTGAAAGATTACTTTCTTTCTTTTTCTAGGGTTTAGTTTCCCCTCCCTGTGTTGGAGTTTCTCCTTTATGATCCTTTGAAGGGCTGGATTCATGGAAAGATATGTTGTAAATGTGGTTTTGTCATGGAATGTTGTATGCCGGCCCATGGCCTACATGAACCAGGTACACCTGGGAGGCAGACTGGGGCTGAAAGAGACTTAGACTTTGAGAGAAATTAATGAAGACAAAGACACAATTCTGTTCAAGACCCATGAGTTTACTAAGAGACCGTGCATTTAAGGGGGAAGGCCCATCCCTACCCCACCCCCAGTCCACTCTTGGTGTCTGGAGCCATTCTGCCAGCACTCAGTGGCCAGGCTGGTTGCTTATTCAGGAATCTCTCAGGAAGACAGGTTCAGCCTCTTGGCAGGTAGCAGAAGAGCAGGGCAGTTGTCACTTCAAAAAGGAGCCAGCCAAGTCAGAAAGCTGCACTGCAGGTGGCCCCACCTCAGTGGCCACAAGGTTTGTACCAGCCTGCTTCAGGCTGTGGGAGGCTACAATGGAATACCTTGGTTTCTCCATCTATGGTAATTAAGAGTATGCTGGGTATAGGCCTGGACTGGCATTTCTGTTCTCTTATGGTTTGTATGACATTTGTCCAGGATATTCAGGCTTTCATAGACTCTGGGGAGTAGTCAGGTATACTTCTGATAGGTCAGCCTTTATATGTTACTTGACCCTTTTCCCTTACTGCTTTTAGTATTCTTTCTTTGTTTAGTGCATTTGATGTTTTGATTATCATGCGTTGGGAAGAATTTCTTTCTGGTGCAGTCTATTTGGAGTTCTGTAGCGTTCTTGTATGTTCATGGGCCTCTCTTTCTTTAGGTTAGGGAAGTTTTCTTTTATAATTTTGTTGAAGATATTTACTGCTCCTTTAAGTTGAAAATCTTCATTCTCATCTATACCTATTATCCTTAGATTTGGTCTTCTCATTTTGTCCTGAATTTCCTGAATGATTTAGCTTCGGTTCTTTTTGCCTTTTCTTTGATGTTGTGTCAATCTTTTTTATGGAATCTTTTGCACCTGAGATTCTCTCTTCCATCTCTTGTATTCTTTTGGTGATGCTTGCATTTATGGCTCCTGATTTTTTTCCTAGGTTTCTATGTCCAGAATTGTCTCCCTTTGTGATTTCTTTATTGTTTCTCCTTTTTTGTTTAGATCCTGAATGGTTTTGTTCAATTCCGTCACCTGTTTGGTTGTGTTTTCCTGTAATTCTTTAAGGGATTTTTGTGTTTCCTCTTTAAGGGCTTCTATGTGTTCAGCTGCATTCTCCTGTATTTATTTATGGGATGTATTAATGTCCTTAAAACCCTCTACCAGAATTATGAGATATGATGTTAAATCTGAATCTTCCTTTTCCGGTGTGTCGGTGTACCCAGGACTCACTGTAGCAGGAGTACTGGGTTCTGATAATGCCAAGACGTCTTGGTTTCTATTGGTAAGATACTTACATTTGCCTTTTGCTATCTTGTATTTTCTGGTGTAAGATGTTCTTGCTGTCTCTGGCTACAGATTGTTTCCCCTGTGAGTCAGTAAGCCTGTGTCTGGGAGACCAGCTCCTTCCTGGCAAGACCAGTGCACAAAGGACTAGGAAAAGCCCCACCTCCTGGGTGCAGATGTCGGCCCATAGAATCCTGTTCCAGCTGCTCTGCCACTTCTGGGTGGACCTGAGTGGACCTGCCTTAGAGAGTCACCAGAGAGAAAATTGTCATCTTTCCTGAGCTTGTTCAACTTTTATATTCATATCTTTTCATACCCTACAAATATCATTAGTGAATGTTTAGTACTATCCATAACTGAGAATCCTATATCTAATGTTGAATAATAAATTGTGTAAAAACATACAAAATATCCTTTGGGAATTAAGCATAGTAGCATTCCATATAGTGTGTAAAAGCTTATTAAAATATTTTTTGTGTTTTAATTTATTTGTGTGTTTATTTATTACAGGTCCAAACATCACACCCTTCTAAAGATCCATCAATACTTTGGGGACTTATGCAGTCAATTATTAAGCAGAAAGGACATCATGGACTTCTTAAAAAATGAGAACTTTGACCTAGTACTTCTTGATTCAATGGATCTCTGTTCTTTGCTAATTGTTGAAAAGCTTGGGAAACGATTTGTGTCCTTTCTTCCCTTTCAATTTAGCTATATGGACTTTGGGTTACCAAGCGCCCCCTTGTCCTATGCTCCAGTGTATGGTTCTGGTCTAACTGACCAAATGGACTTCTGGGGCCGAGTGAAGAACTTTCTGATGTTCCTTGATTTCTCCATGAAGCAAAGGGAAATCCTTTCTCAGTATGACAGCACTATCCAGGAGCATTTTGTGGAAGGCTCTCAGCCAGTGTTGTCTGACCTTCTACTGAAAGCTGAGCTGTGGTTTGTCAACTCTGACTTTGCTTTGGATTTTGCTCGTCCCCTGTTTCCCAACACAGTCTATGTGGGAGGTTTACTGGACAAACCTGTTCAGCCAATACCCCAAGTAAGTGACAAATTAGCTCTCACTTTATATTTTATTCAGAGACCTACAATACTCAGGTAGGGGTTGTCACTTGTCAGAGATGTCCTGAAAGGAAGTGCCTCAAGGTAAGGGAGATATTTGCAGCCTACACTTTTATGTCTGTGTAAGTACAGTGTCAGAATGCCCCAGGCTGATATTGAATACCTAGTTATATGATAATAACTATGAATTATTTTTGTCCCTCTGTAGTCCTGGATTGGGTAGAATGACTCTTTTAGTTAGTATTGATATTTCCGATTGAAATTTGATTACACACACAGAGACACAAACACCCAAACACACACAGACACACAGAAACATATTTATTTACATGTATATAAACACATGCACACACAGATATATGTACATACACACACACACACACAGGTGGATCAGATACTGCCACGCAGAGAGATGAAATAGTTGTCAAAGAGAAGAACGGGGAGAAATGTTTTGAAAGAATGCCTGACAAAGCAGTATGGAATTTACTCTGTAGGGTATTTGACCACATGGTTCTTTAAAGATCATGTTAGAAGCAAAATAGACAGTTGTGTTTGTTGATATAAGAAGCAGACTTTGTATTGAACCTTTCGCAGAAGATTAAAGACTGCATTTAACTATTGGAAATTTTGAGTTTATCAAACTTTACAATTACATTATTTAAAATATGTGAAATGGGTAATTCACAGAGAATATGTAAGAAATACACCATATGTACAACAAATATGAAATAAAAATATGAAGAAAATGTAAACAATTTAAAGAAGTAGTAGATAATAACTTAAGACTTAAATTCTGGCTTTATAGAATGAGAAGAGTTTCCATATCCATTATCATCTCCATCAACACGATAAGCTAATCAGAACTCTTAGAAATATATAGAGTATTCTTTAAATTTATTTTTAAAATAATTTTATATTTCTTAAGTTTTTGTCCTGCATATATGCCTGTGCGTGAGACATAGGTGTGCTTGGGTCCAGAAGTGACCAGAAGAGGGCACCAGATTCCCTGGAGCTAGAGTTACAGAGGGCTGTGACCTGCTATGTGCTTTACTGGAAACTTTACTGTGGTCCTCTATAAGAACATCAAGTTCTTTTAGATACTGAGCCATCTCTCTAGCTCAAGGATCTTTTCCAGTAAGAACAGGGTACATATCCTTCTCTAATTCACAAAACAAAATCCTTGGTTTGTGCATTAGAACACCGTCAGATGATAACAACCCCAGTAAATTTCAAAATCTTGAATTAGTGCAAAAATCTCATATCACAGTGGGATGATATAGAAATCAAAAATATATAAAAATAGACAACATGCTCTAAAACAGTCAATGAGACAAAGGGGGAAAATCAAGAGGAACATTTGAAAATACTGTATATCAAGGAGAAAGGGAAAAACACATTGGGATAATAAAATGCAATATAAACAATTCTGTACATCCTTTTTGGCTGTCATTATCTCTTTTGGTGCAGACAAGGCAATGGAGATCGATAATATAACCTTTTACTATATGGAACCTTTTACTCTTAGAAAGGAGAGGCTTAGAAATCACAGCAAAGATTATTGAAAAATGAATATTAAAGCATTGGAATCAACTGAACAAAAGAGAATAGTATACTGCAAACCACTAGAGTCATTGAGAAAATGAATAAGAAAGAACAATCAAGTAACTAAATCCTAAAGTGAAAAATTGCCCATTTTATTTATTTATTTATTTATGTTTTTCGAGACAGGGTTTCTCTGTATAGCTCTGGCTGTCCTGGAACTCACTTTATAGACCAGGCTGGCTTTGAACTCAAGAATCCACCTGCCTCTGCCTCCTGAGTGCTCAGATTAAAGGCATGCACCACCATGCCTGGCACCCACACGCCTTTAATCCCAGCACTCGAGAGGCAGAGGCAGGCAGATTTCTGAGTTCCAGGCCAGCCTGGTCTACAGAGTGAGTTTCAGGACAGCCAGTCTTACACAGAGAAACCCTGTATCAAAAAAAAAAAAAAACAAACAACAACAACAACAACAAAAACAAAAACAAAACAAATCAAAAGATTCTAAGGGAGCCACAGAAACATGTATCATCAAATTAGGTGACCTACAGGAATGGACAAATTCCTAATGCTATCTGTTTACAAACCTGGACTTGAGAGAAATAAAACATCTGAAACTTGTAAGATTATATTAGGTTGGAAATGCCAAACAAAATCTTTCATCAAGAAAGTCTAATATGACATAGATTAACTGGCAAATTAGGTGAAACACTTAAAAATCAATGGCAGTTCCTCTATAAATCCATGGCAGTTGTACAGGGAGGAATCCTTCTCAACCCATTCTATGAGTCTATTATTGCTCTGTTACCAAAGACAAAAAAGAAAACCAGATGATAACGAAGCTGGTGAAGGAATCTTGTGTATTCTATTACATATTTGTTGCCTACTTATAAAATAATGCAATTGATATTAAAAAAAAAAACGTTTGCAGGGATCTCAACTTTTTAAACAGAGAACTACTCTTAACAATTAGGTTACTCCCAAGGTTATACTTTAAGCAACAGAAATTAGTCACTGAAATAAATCTTGTGTATATGCATATGTATATGTATATTTACACGTATTTAGACATATCTTGGTTGTCAACTAAAGGCAGAGAACTCAGATATTTACAACATTAATATTGGGGGTTGGCATATGAAACACTTGAGCACCAACCTATGTAACCCCATGTTATGATACAGAGACAGTGATTTCTTGGACAATAGAGAAGTCCCCAAAGCCACCTCCCCTCAAATTCTATGTTTATGTGTGACTTTTTGGAGACCCATCACCAGCACACTAAGTGACTGAGTTTGAGTTTTGTACCTAACATTGTGACCCAAAATAAGCTGGGAAATTTTGGAAATATACTTCTGTCAGTAAAACCACAGGCTACACATTTTATAAGACTTCATGGTGAAGAGATGTCTGCTAATAAAAGCAGTAACCATGAACACGGTACACATGGCACATCTGAACAGGGCCTATGGAAGGACTTTTATCATATAGGACATAATCAACTGAAGCAAAGATTTATTTAACACCCAGCCTGCTTTCGTGTCATGCTGCTTTGGCCTTTACAAACCACCTCCTTTTCCTTCTTCCCTCTATGATTCTTCTAGGACTTGGAGAATTTTATCTCTCAGTTTGGAGACTCAGGTTTTGTCCTTGTGGCCCTGGGCTCTATAGTGAGCATGATTCAGTCCAAGGAAATTATTAAGGAGATGAACAGTGCCTTTGCTCACCTCCCTCAAGGGGTGCTATGGACATGTAAGACTTCTCATTGGCCCAAAGATGTCAGTTTGGCCCCAAATGTCAAAATCATGGATTGGCTTCCACAGACTGACCTTCTAGGTAAGCTCCTCTTCGACCTGTTACTTTCCTTCCATTCACATGATGGATATCTGATGTCTGAACACTTGGACTGGCAGAAGAGAAGTCTTCTGATAGGTAAAGATTTATCTCCAGGAGGCAGGCAATCACAGCTTTTGAATGATAACAGCTTCTTGAAGGAACCAGGCTGCAGTCTAGTCTGGCTATAGCAGCAACTTCCTTATTTTTTTCCCAACTCAGACAGGTCTCATATCTGTAATTAGATATGATCAGTGACATTGCCTTGATGTAACAGTATCTGAGATTGAATAGTGCCGCAGACCCTCTTGGTCCCTGTGTCTGCGTGGAACGGGTCTCTCGACGCGGGTGGGCAAAGCGTGGATGAATGACAAACAGACACACACAGGAGAGGTCGTGTGGAATCTGAGTGTAATTTTAGAATTGAGCATTAGACCTTTTATGCAGAGGACAATAAGGAAGTTGGGTGACAAATTCGCAAGGTACAATTGAGGTAACCAGAATCTTACATAAAACAGAGGAATGCAAACACAAAAGGTCTAACAGTAACCACATGGGATAGAATACATTGATAACAGCTGGGATCAACAAGGGCTCCACCTAAGATTCACTAATCTTAGAAGCCAGGGTCAAGGGCTTCGAGCCCTTGCCATAGTTCCTATTTTAGTATCTTGTATAGTCCACCTTCCCCTTAGGCCATTTTAAATACATGTGTATGGGTGTAACTCTGCTATAGTTTCTGGTTTCTCCTTTGGTCTGAAACTTTCTTCTTCCTTAGTGATGGTAAATTCCTGTATAAGGGAGTGACTTAGCTTTTACAGTCTTACTGAATTCCAAGCCCTTGATCTTGGTCAAGGACGTTCTAGGACTGTTGGAACACTGCAGAAGGCTTTAGCCATGTCAGAATTCAATTTTAAAAAGCACTTATAATAGGAAAATACTGAAAGAGAGCACGTGGATCCATACACTAGACTAATGCGGTAATGGAACACGGGAATGAAAAATTAATGTATGGGTAGAGAACGCTAGACTCCAGGGGGAGAGCTTCCTTGAAACTCTTTTGCCTCATGAGTGACTTTTAAGCCTTTCGGCTTGTCCAGCTGACTCTACCGGAGAGCGTAGCAGAATAGGATTAATATAACACCATCTTGAACAATATGTGAACTATAACTACTTTCTGGGGGCAGTTGGCACTATTTGTTAGCACCATTATCACAGAGACATGAATATACTTCAGCGATTATAAAACACAAATATGAATGTAAACATGTAGACGCATCTTGGTTGTCAGCTACAGGCTGAAAACTCAGACACATACATGACCATTGGGGGTTTGAGGACATAGGAAAAAGGCTCACTTTCCAGGGAACGTGGGTAGATTTTGTGTGAGGTATAGTTTGGGATAATTTCTATATGATCATAAGATATATTTGATTGCTTTCAAGATGTTGCAACAGACAAGACCTATATATCTAGAAGTGTTTGGCTTACCATCCCCCTTTGCTTTCCTTGAAGCAGAGGAGATAGCAAACAGAATATAAGCTTTATAAGAGAGCAGGTATGGAAAGCAAGAGATTGTAGAGGTGACAAAAGAGAAGAGAAAAGCATCATTGGAAGGGACAAGGGTGAATAGGAGGACAGAAAACATGTCTGGCTTGTCACTCTCCTTGTAGCTGGGTGTATTTGGATTGAAGTAAAGCATTTCTCTGCAAAGGGAAGGTTAGACACAATACCCTGGAACATTGCAAATATCAAAAGCAAAACCAATGTCCATTCTCTGCAGCACATGGGTATTTCTTGAGTCTGCTGCTTTACCTAGTATCTGACGCTTCCATAGTGAAATCTTGGACCATCTCTCTATCTTTTGCAACAGCTCACCCTAGCATTCGTCTGTTTGTCACTCATGGAGGGATGAACAGTGTGATGGAGGCTGTCCATCATGGAGTACCCATGGTGGGGATTCCATTTTTTTTTGACCAACCTGAAAACATGGTCCGAGTAGAAGCAAAGAACCTTGGTGTTTCTATTCAGCTACAGACGCTCAAGGCAGAGTCATTTGCGCTCACCATGAAAAAAATCATAGAAGACAAGAGGTATGCAGCTTTCTGGGTTGTGGTCCGTAAGACTGAATGCAGGCCTGACACAGGGATCTGTGTTGTCTGTTTTCCAGTGAAACTAGAATTTTGTAGTTGTGTTATAATAAGTGTGTGGTACTTGAAGGCCCTGCTTTTCCTTTGCCATTAATCCTAATTTTAGGTAAAGTACTGAAAAAATGCTTCTGTCTATGGTTGTATGATGGTTTCTTTTCTACAAAGTACCTTCATGACCTCTCACATTTTGGGTACCTATAGTAGAATTCCAGTTGAACCAGGACAGGATATTTACATGTTTTATTTAAATTTATTTTCATAAAATGTTCTTTTTTATTAGATATTTTCTTTATTTACATTTCAAATGTTATCCTCTTTCCTAGTTTCCACTCTAAAAATTCCCTATCCCCTCCCCTTCCCCCTTCCTCATCAATCCACCCACTTCCATTTCCTGGCTCTGGCATTCCCCTAACTGGGGCAGAAAACCTTCACAGGACAAAGGCCTCTCCTCCCATTGATGACTGACCTGGCAATCCTCTGCTTCAAGATATTTACATGTTATTATGACTAATCTCCCTGAGGACTTTCTCTTTGACATCTCTCCATCACCTGAATTGGTATTGTGTTTCCAACAGTAGCATATAGAGAGCACACAACATGAAGAAGCAGTATGTATCAATTTTATTCTGTTCCTAGGACACAGGGCAGTTCTGCTATAAAGGAAGATTTTACAAATCTAGCACAAGTAGGGCAGGAACAGGAGTTTGGAGACCCACATAGCTCTTGCCCATTCAGCACTATGACTTAACAACTCAACAAGGGTAAATATTCAGGTTTCAATGTCCTAATGGCTTCAATCATATATACATCTCTTACATCTGTTCACAGTATTCAATTTACTCATTCTCTCTGTGCTATAGGGTATAAAATGTGTTTTTTTCTTTTGTATAAACAGTGAGCACTTTTCTTAACTTCCTGTGAACAATGCTCCCAGTTTCCAGCCCAGCCCCTTCAAAGGCTTCTTCTAACCACTGTTCTTCCTTCAGTTTCCCTCTGCTTAAACAAGTCTCTTCTCCCAGTTTTCCCAGTACTAGCAGCTCCAAACTATAATAACTGTTCTAGTCTATCTACTCAGCTCTGCTTCTTCTGGCTCAACTGTCTCTTAACAATACATCTTCTACACCAACTGCCTTCTCCTCTCATACTGCTAGCCCAATTCACTTTCTCAACTTCTACTGGCTTTTTTATATCCTATCTTGTTTCTAGAATCCAACAGGCAGCCAACACTGAAGGTCATAGGGTCAAGCAGCTCTAGTAGTTAACAATTTGTGTTGCCATTAATTAATTAATTCATTCATTCATTTTACATCCTGATCGCAATCCCTTTCTTCCAGTCCACTTCTGACATAGCGCCTTCTCCCAACCCACTCCCTTCTCCTTTGAAAAGGGGACTGGCCCCCTCACCAACAAACACACCCTGGCACATCAAGTCACTGCAGAACTAGGCGCATCCTCCCTGCTGAAGTCAGATAAGGCAGACCAATTAGGGGAACAGAGTCTATAAGCAGGCAACAGTCATGAACAGCCCCTCTCCAGTTGTTGGGAGTTCTGTATGAAGACCAAGCCACACATCTGCTACATATGTGTGTGATGTGTGTGGCAGGGGACTAGGTCCAGGTCATGTATGCTCTTTGATTGGTGATTCAGTCTCTGGGAGCCCCAAAGGGTCCAAAATAGCTAACACTTTTGGTCTTCCTTTGGAATCCCTGTTGCCTCAGGGTCATTTAATGCTTCCCCAAACTCTTCTACACGACCCATCCAGCTTGATCTAATGTATGTGTATTGGTCTCTGCATCTGTTTCTATCAGTTGTCTTGGTTCATTCCCCTAGTCCTCTCTTCTGAGATGTCCTTACATCTGATCTCCCCCACCCTGTTCCCATCCCCATCCTTTCTCTCATTAAGTTCCCTCCCTCTAATGACTACTTATTTCTCTGTCTAAATATTCTCTCTTCACAAATTAGTTATAGTCCTTCTGTGTAGGTTTTTCTTTTATATTGAACTTTTAAAAATGATTTTTGTATGTATCCTTGAGGGTTTTTTGTTTACATAGATGTATTTTGATCAATTCCAGGTTACTTTCTCCTCCACCTCTTCCCAGAACTCCCTCAAACAGCATCCTCTCAACTTCCTTTCTCCTTTTAAAATCTTTGCATATATATATATATATATATATATATATATATATATATATATATATACACTCTTTTAACCAATTGCATTGAACTCTCCACATCTGAATTGGTTTGGTGGGGGCCATCTACTATGCCATGGGAACTTTCTGATGGACCTTGAGTAATAATGGTAAGGGTTTGCCAACAGATTTGGTATATAGCTGAGCTATGAATATGGACAAGAAGTGTGTGTGTGTGTGTGTGTGTGTGTGTGTGAGAGAGAGAGAGAGAGAGAGAGAGAGAGAGAGAGAGAGAGAGAGAAATTGGGGGGGGGAGAAAATATGGGCTTGTATGTTTGTGTGTTCATGATTTAAGATTTAAGTACTGGCACAGCAAATAGGTAACAGCCTTTCTCTGTCTATGTCTACAGGTACAAGTCTGCAGCAATGGCCTCCAAGATTATCAGGCACTCCCACCCACTGACCCCTGCCCAGAGGCTTTTGGGCTGGATAGATCATATCTTGCAGACAGGGGGTGCAGCACATCTCAAGCCATATGCTTTCCAGCAGCCATGGCATGAGCAGTACATGCTTGATGTCTTCCTCTTTCTCCTAGGGCTCATGCTGGGTACTTTGTGGCTTAGTGTAAAGGTTCTTGTTGCTGTAACCAGGTATCTGAGTATAGCAACGAAGGTCAAGGAGGCATAATGCTGAAATGCTGGGCTTGGCTCTGGTGTAGGGATGGGAGGTCTGTGGCTCTTCAGAGGCCTTCCGTAATTCAGCACAGAGAAACTCTAGCATTCTCTGCCTCCATCTTCTACTGATGCACCCGAGTTAGTACCTCACTACTTTTGGCCCTGTTTTCCTCTTATGATCTTCATTCCTACTTAGATATAAACCACTTGCATCATGTGTTCCTCCTCTCACTCATTTATCCTAAACACACTGCTTCAATAGGCTGTTTGCCCCATGGCTCCTTATGTTCTTCCTCTCTTTATCCCTTCTATCATTTGGGGTTAAAACCATAGTTGGACATTTTTTCTCATGTTCTTTTTTTTTTTTTATATAAACATTCTTTAGAGCTCAGAACACCTGCTCTGCCTTACTCCACTGTTTCCCTAAGATCTGGACAATAATCATTCTATATTGTGAATGAATTTATCTAAGAATATATGAAGTAGAAAAATATAATAATTATTGTTTGGTAATAATCAGAATAAAAATAATATGCAACTAAAATATTGGAAGAGTATGCTTTCAAAATGTTCCTGATATAAAAGGTTTTATTCTAAACATTTAAGAAATTACAAAAGGAAAGAACCTGTTGTCTATTTATTCATTGGAGTAATGTGTCTATATAAAGTAGAATGAGCCAGACTTTTATAAATGTATGTGGAATGGGGTTCAGTATTGTTAACTAAAATAATGCCAATGAACCAATAAGTATATTCTTTGACATTTTCTAAGATGTAAGAGTTGATGTGCCATGAATAGTATACAACTATGCTCCTTACACTATACTTTTTTCTTAAAAAGAACCATAAGTTTGAGACTCACTTGATATTTCCTCTGCACTGTATAGATGCTGCAGTGTGAAGAATCTTCACACATCTCAGTTCACATTACCCACAGGTGTGCCCATGGTTTATGCACAAAACATGTTAAAATGAATAAGATAAGTGAACCCATGAAATCATATAAACACCAAAATGAGAGTGGTCTTCATCTTCTCACCAGGATTTTTACTACTAAGAAAAGCATTAAAAACTATCACCACCAATGGCTAAAAATATTTTGAGTATCAAATTCCCAGTTAAAGAAAAGCATACATATAGATGACCTTATGATTTACGGCTTGTGCTTCATAGTTGGGTGGATGAGTGTTTGAAAACTACTGCAAAGGATTGAACAAATAGATTTGTAAATAATTTGGTAACATCAGTGCTGTATTCCTTAGTTTTAAAAGAGAGACTCAGAAATGGCAATATGAGATGAACATAACGCAACTGGGAGAGTACTTCAATTTAAAGTATGACTAAGAACTCACAATTTGATATGATAAAGATAGGCATGCTCTTCTAGATAGCCACATGGGATTTTGCAACCCTATTTATATCTGTACATTTTCTAGCATATTTTCTGATCATGAACTGGTCTCCAAGTATTATCATGGAAAAGATTCATGGCACCTTGCAAATATATGATTTGAAGACTGATATTAGGTAAGTAAGATGATTAGGAGGCCACAAAAAGAAGAAAAATGCTCCAGAAGGGAATATATATATATATATATATATATATATATATATATATATATAATGTTTCAGATAGGTATGGTTGTTCTTGCCTCTAATCTCAGCATTATCAAGGAGATATCTGAGTTGAAGGCCCACTTGAGGTATACAATAACACCTCACTTCAAACAAAGAAACAAATAATCACAAAGGTAAATCTCTTGGCAACAAAAGATATTGTTGTAAATGTATGAAAATAGAGTTAGAAATTATTATTTGGCACTAACAGTACACAAGATTACTTCCTCCAAATCCTCAACAGCATTTTATTGTTTTCTGCTTCTTAATGATAACCTTTCTGACTGGAGTGAGATGAAATCTTGATGTGGTTCTAACTTGAAGTTCTGTAATGTCTAAGAATGTTATATAATCAGCCTAGGCATCTATCAATAAGTTAATGGGTAAAGAAAACGTGGTATAGAATGTAATTCAGCCATGAAGAAGAATGGAATTACATCACTGCAGGTCCATTTCAGCGACTACAACTGGTGAGTCCTATACCCAGAAAGCCACATTTTGTAAAATTTGTGGGACTTAGATTTTAATATAGACAGATGAAATCACTCATATATATAGAGTAATGGGGGTGAGATTGCATGAGAGAAAAAGGAGACCAGAAGAATGAGTAGAAAATGAGACAGGACAAAAAGACATGGTATGTGTCTGTGTTAGGGTCTGTGAATCACTGAAGAGTAATACCCCAGACTCAAATAGTACGCAAAAGCAAAGAACAGTTATTCCTACATGCAGGGCCCAATTTCACTGGACTGGAAGGATGCTGACTGAATTTGCAGATTCTGTTTTAAAGACAAAAGGAGGAACACTCATAGCACTACCTTAGGACCCAGCTATAGCACTCCTAGGTATGTACCCAAAAGATGTTCCAACATATAACAAGGACACATGCTCCACTATGTTCATAGCACCCTTATTTATAATAGCTGGAAATGGGAAAAAACCGCGGATGTCCTTCATCTGAGGATACAGAAAATGTGGTTCATCTACACAGTGGAATACTAATCAGCTATTAAAAATAATGACTTCATGACATTCTTAGGCAAATGGATGAAATTAGAAAATATCATACTGAGTGAGGTAACCCAGTCACAAAAGAATACCTATGGTATGCATTCACTGATAAGTGGATATTAGCCCAAAAGGAATACCCAAGATATAACCACAGACCACATGAAGCTTAAGAAGATGGAAGATCAAAGTGTGAATGCTTCATTCATTCTTAGAAGAGGGAACAACATACTTGAGGGAAGAAATGTGGAGATAAAGTGTGGAGCACAGACTGAAGGAAAGGCCATCCAGAGATTGCCCCACCTGGGTATCTATCCCATATAGACACCAAAGCCAGACCCTATGGAGAATGCCAAGAAGTGCTTGCTGACAGTAACCTGATATAGCTGTCTCCTAAGAGCCTCTGCCAGAACCTGACATATACAGAGGTGAATGTTCACAGTTAACCACTGGAATAAGCATGAGGTCCCCAATGGAAGAGCTAAGAAAGGACTGAAGGAGCTGAAGGTGTCTGCAACCCCATAGGAAGAACAACAATATCAACCAACCAGGACCCCTAGAGTTACCAGGGGCTAAATCACCAACCAAAGAGTACATGTGGAGGGACCCATGGCTCCAGCCACATTTGTAGCAGAGGATAGCCTTGTCAGACATCAATGGGAGGAGAGGCACTTAGTCCATGGAAGGCTTGATGCCCCAGTGTAGTGGAATGCCAGGGTAGGGAGGAAGGAGTGGGTGGGTGGTTGGGGGAGCACACTCATAGATGCAGGGGCAGGCAGGATGAGATAAGGGGCTTCTAGTGGGGTAGGAATGTGGATAACATTTAAAATGGAAATAAAGTATCCAATAAAAAGAGGAAAACAAGACAAAACTAAATTGAAGGAAAAAAAAGAGGAATATTAGGGAGGTATAGGTATCTTGATTGGGGGGTTCTATCTCTGGGGGTTTGAGTGATCTATGATTCAGACTACTTATTCCTGCTTCATGCCAAGGAAGAGTAGCTCTTGACCTCTTGGATAAAAATTTGGCCAACTGTCCTTTGGAAAGCAGGGGGTGGGGGAATCCCTTTTATGTAAGCCTGTGGTTGTTCCAGTAACTGACTTACCCATTTCTGGGAAGTAAAAACTCAAACGTGATCTTATAAGCTGCTAGTTTGCCATCTGTCAGAAAGTCAGCCTGGCTCAGGCAAATTCATTCCTTTCAAATACATGTTGTCAAATATGACCATAATATTATGTACCTTATTGAAAATATCTTTATAAAATGCATGATGATCTATATTGAATATACTTCAATAAATTAAAAATATATTTATTCTTACTATGGCACTTAGAATTGCTTCATTAAAATTATAAAGGTTCTATGAAATAAACGTGTGACTCCACCGAAAGTAGTCTGCACAGGTGACAGTGTGGACTACAGAAGCTAACAGCTTCTGGGACAGGCCAAAGCAACACAGCTTCTGGGACAGGTCAGGTTTTGCACCTTCATCTTCAGCCAGGAGGGAGGTTCAAATGCCAGATATCTGTGCACCTTCCCTGTAAGAGGAGAGCTTGCATGTAGAGAGTGTTCTGACCAATAAAACTCAGAGGAGAGATCTAGTATCGCAGGTCTGCTGATAGAGGCTAACAGAATCACTAGAGGAACAATCTCTAACCAGATAAAACTATAACAACTAAATCCAGAGATTACCAGGTGGCAAAAGGTAAATGTAAGAATCTTACTAACAGAAACCAAGACCACTCATCATCATCAGAACCCAGTACTCCCACTTCACCCAGTCCAGGGCACCCCAACACACCAGAAAAGCTAGACCCGGATTTAAAAGCATATCTCATGATGATGGTAGAGGACATCAAGAAGGACTTTAATAACTCACTTAAAGAAATACAGGAGAACACTGCTAAACAGGTAGAAGACATTAAAGAGGAAGCACAAAATTCCCTCAAAGAATTGCAGGAAAACATGACCAAACAGGTGATGGAATTAAATAAAACCACCTAAGGCCTAAAAAGGGAAGTAGACACAATAAAGAAAACCCAAAGTGAGGCAATGCTGAAGATAGAAACCCTAGGAAAGAAATCTGGAAACATAGATGCGAGCATCAGCAACAGAATACAAGAGATGGAAGAGAGAATCTCAGGTGCAGAAGATTCCATAGAGAACATCAGCACAACAATCAAAGAAAATGCAAAAAGATCCTAACTCAAAACATCCAGGAAATCCAGGACACAATGAGAAGACCAAACCTACGGATAATAGGAGTAAATGAGAATGAAGTATTCAACTCAAAGAACCAGCAAATATCTTCAACTAAATTATAGAAGAAAACTTCCCAAACCTAAAGAAAGAGATGCCCATGAAGATACAAGAAGCCTACAGAACTCAAAATAGACTGGACCAGAAAAGAAATTCCTCCCGACACATAATAATCAGAACAAGAAATGCACTAAATAAAGAGAGAATACTAAAAGCAGTAAGGGAAAAAGGTCAAGTAACATAAAAAGGCAAGCCTATCAGAATTATACCAGATTTTTCACCAGAGACTATGAAAGCCAGAAGAGCCTGGACAGATGTTATACAGATACTAAGAAAACACAAATGCCAGCCAAGGCTACTCTACCCAGCCAGACTTTCAATTACCTTAGATGGAGAAACGAAAGTATTCCACGACAGAACCAAGTTCACACATTATCTTTCCACGAATCCTGCCTTACAAAGGATAATAACAGGAAAAAAAAAAAAAACAATACAAGACTGGAAATCACGCCCTAGAAAGTGCAAGAAGGTAATCCCTCAACAAAACTAAAAGAAGACAGCCACAAGAACAGAATGCCAACTTTGACAACAAAAATAATAAGAAGCAACTATTACTTTTACTTGATATCTCTTAATATCAATGGACTCAACTCCCCAATAAATGACATAGACTAACAGACTGGCTACACAAACAGGACCCGACATTTTGCTGCTTACAGGAAACCCATATCAGGGAAAAAGACAGACACTAACTCAGAATGAAAGTCTGGAAAACAATTTTCCAAGCAAATGGTCTGAAGAAACAAGCTGGAGTAGCCATTCTAATATCTAATAAAATCGACTTCCAACCCAAAGTCATCAAAAAAGACAAGGAGGGGCACTTCATACTTATCAAAGGTAAAATCTTCCAAGAGGAACTCTCAATTCTGAATATCTATGCTCCAAATACAAGGGCAGCCATATTCATTAAAGATACTTTAGTAAAGCTCAAAGCACACATTGCACCTCACACAATAATAGTGGGAGACTTGAACACACCACTTTCACCAATGGACAGATCATGGAAACAGAAACTAAACAGGGACACAATGAAACTAACAGAAGTTATGACAAAAATGGATCTAACAGATATCTACAGAACATTTTATCCTAAAAACAAAAGGATATACCTTCTTCTCAGCACCTCATGGTCCCTTCTCCCAAATTGACCATATAATTGGTCAAAACACAAGCCTCTCTGGAACCCTGCCGAGTGTATTCTGCACAGGCCCCAGACAGCTGGCCACTTTCCCAGCAAGAGGAAAGTGTTCTGCCTGGCCTGGGAGCGCTTTGCCTGAGCATCAGCAGCAGACATTTTGGTTCTGGGACCCAGCCGAGAGTATTCTGCATAGGCCCCAGACATCCGGCCACTTTCCCGGCCAGAGGAAAGGGGTCAGCCCGGGCTGGGAGCGCTTTGCCTGAGCAGTTATGAAACAAATGGGCTTAACAGATATCTACAGAACATTTTATCCTAAAACAAAAGGATATAACTTCTTCTCAGCACCTCATGGGACCTTCTCCAAAATTAACCATATAATTGGTCACAAGACAGGCCTCAACAGATACAAAAATAAAGAAATTGTCCCATGTATCCTATCAGAACACCATGGACTAAGGCTGATCTTCAATAAAAACATAAATAATGGAAAGCCAACATTCACATGGAAACTGAACAACACTCTTCTCAATGATACCTTGGTCAAGGAAGGAATAAAGAAAGAAATTAAAGACTTTTTAGAGTTTAATGAAAATGAAGCCACAACGTACCCAAACCTATGGGACACAATGAAAGCATTCCTAAAAGGGAAACTCATAGCTCTGAGTGCCTCCAAAAAGAAACTGGAGAGAGCACACACTAGCAGCTTGACAACACATCTAAAAGCTCTAGAAAAAAAGGAAGAAAATTCACCCAAGAGGAGTAGATGGCAGGAAATAATCAAACTCAGGGGTGAAATCAACCAAGTGGAAACAAGAACTATTCATAGAAAAAACCAAAACCGGAGTTGATTCTTTGAGAAAATCAACAAGATAGATAAACCCTTAGCTAGACTCACTAGAGGGCACAGGGACAACATCCTAATTAAGAAAATCAGAAATGAAAAGGGAGACATATTAATAGATCCTGAAGAAATCCAAAACACCATCAGATCCTTCTACAAAAGGCTATACTCAACAAAACTGGAAAACCTGGACAAAATGGAAAAATTTTTAGACAGATGCCAGGTACCAAAGTTAAATCAGGATCAAGGTAACGATCTAAACAGTCCTATATCCCCTAAAGAAATAGAAGCAGTCATTAATAGTCTCCCAGCCAAAAAAAGCCCAGGACCAGATGGGTTTAGTGCAGAGTTCTATCAGACCTTCAAAGAAGATCTAATTCCAGTTCTGCACAAAATTTTCCACAAAATAGAAGTAGAGGGAACTCTACCCAACTCATTCTATGAAGCCACAATTACTCTGATACGTAGGCCACAGAAAGATCCAACAAAGATAGGGAACTTCAGACCAATTTCCCTTATGAATATCGATGCAAATATACTCAATAAAATTCTCGCTAACCGAATCCAAGTAGACATTAAAGCAATCATTCATCCTGACCAAGTAGGTTTTATTGCAGGGATGCAGGGATGGTTTAATATATGGAAATCCATCAACGTAATCTATTATATAAACAAACTCAAAAACAAAAACCACATGATCATCTCGTTAGATTCAGAAAAATTATTTGACAAGATCCAACACCCATTCATGATAAAAGTCTTGGAAAGTTCAGGAATTCAAAGCCCATTCCTAACCATGATAAAAAGCAATCTACAGCAAACCAGTAGCCAATATCAACGTAAATGGTGAGAAGCTAGAAGCAATCCCACTAAAATCAGGGACTAGACAAGGCTGTCCACTCTCTCCATACCTATGCAACATTGTACTTGAAGTCCTAGCCAGAGCAATTCGACAACAAAAAGAGATCAAGGGGACCCAAATTGGAAAAGATGAAGACAAAATATCAGTTTTTCCAGATAATATGATAGTATATGTAAGTGACCCTAAAAATTCCACCAGAGAACTCCTAAACCTGATAAACAGCTTCAGTGAAGTGGCTGGATATAAAATTATCTCAAACAAGTCAATGGCCTTTCTCTACACAAAGAATAAACAGGCTGAGAAAGAAATTAGGGAAACAACACCCTTCTCAATAGTCACAAATAATATAAAATATCTTGGCGTGACTCTAACTAAGGAAGTGAAAGATCTGTATGATAAAAACTTCAAGTGTCTGAAGAAAGAAATTAAAGAAGATCTCAGAAGATAGAAAGATCTACCATGCTCATGGATTGGCAGGAACAACATTGTAAAAATGGCTATCTTGCCAAAAGCAATCTACAGATTTAATGCAATCCCCTTCAAAATTCCAAGTCAATTCTTCAACAAATTAGAAAGAGCAATCTGCAATTTCATCTGGAATAACAAAAAAACCTAGGATAGCAAAAACTCTTCTCAAGGATAAAAGAACCTCTGGTGGAATCACCATGCCTGACCTACAGCTTTACTACAGAGCAATTGTGATAACAACTACATGGTACTGGTATAGTGACAGACAAGTAGAGCAATGGAATAGAATTGAAGATCCAGAAATAAACCCACATACCTATGGTCACTTGATCTTCCACAGGGGAGTTAAAACCACCCAGTGGAAGAAAAACAGCATTTTCAACAAATGGTGCTGGCACAACTGGTTGTTATCATGTGGAAGAATGTGAATCGATCCATTCCTATCTCCTTGTACTAAGGTCAAATCTAAGTGGATCAAGGAACTTTACATAAAACAAGAGACACTGAAGGAGAAAGTGGGGAAAATCCTTGAAGATATGGGCACAGGGGTAAAATTCCTGAATAGAACAGCAATGGCTTGTGCTGTAAGATCGAGAATTGACAAATGGGACCTCATGAAACTGCAAAGCTTCTGCAATCAAAAGACACAGTCAATAACACAAAAAGAACACCAACAGATTGGAAAGGATCTTTACCTATCCTAAATCAGATAGGGGACTAATATTCAATATATATAAAGAACTCAAGAAGGTGGACTCCAGAAAATCAAAGAACCCAATAAAAAATGGGGCTCAGAACTTAACAAAGAATTCTCACCTGAGGAATACCAAATGGCAGAGAAGCACCTGAAAAAATGTTCAACATCCTTAATCATCAGTGAAATGCAAATCAAAACAACCCTGAGATTCCATCTCACACCAGTCAGAATGGCTAAGATCAAAAATTCAGGTGACAGCAGATGCTGGCATGGATGTGGAGAAAGAGGAACACTCCTCCATTGTTGGTGGGATAGCAAGCTTGTACAACCACTCTGCAAATCAGTCTGGCAGTTCCTTAGAAAATTGGACACAGTACTTCCGGAGAATCCCGCAATACCTCTCCTGGGCATATATCCAGAAGATGTCCCAACCGGTAAGAAGGACACATGCTCCACTATGTTCATAGCAGCCTTATTTATAATAGCCAGAAGCTGGAAAGAACCCAGATGCCCCTCAACAGAGGAATGGATACAGAAAATGTGGTACATTTACACAATGGAGTACTACTCAGCTACTAAAAAGAATGAATTTATGAAATTCCTAGGCAAATAGATGGACCTGGAGGGCATCATCCTGAGTGAGGTAACACAATCACAAAGCAACTCACACAATATGTACTCACTGATAAGTGGATATTAGCCCAAAACTTAGGATACCCAAGATATAAGATACAATTTGCTAAATGCATGAAACTCAAGAAGAATGAAGACCAAAGTGTGGACACTGTGCCCCTTCTTAGAATTGGGAACAAAATACCCATGGAATGATTACAGAGACAAAGTTTGGAGCTGTGACGAAAGGAAGGACCATCTAGAGACTGCCATATCCAGAGACCCACCCCATAATCAGCTTTCAAACGCTGACACCATTGCATACACTAGCAAGATTTTGCTGAAAGGACCCAGATATAGCTGTCTCATGTGAGACTATGCCGGGGCCTAGCAAACACAGAAGTTGATGCTCCCAGTCAGCTATTGGATGGATCACAGGGCTCCCAATGAAGGAGATAGAGAAAGTACCAAAGGAGCTAAAGGGATCTGCAATCCTATAAGTGGAACAACATTATGAACTAACCAATACCCTGGAGCTCTGGACTTTAGCTGCATAAGTATCAAAAGATGGCCTAGTCGGCCATCAATGGAAAGAGAGTCCCATTGGACACACAAACTTTATATGTCCCAGTACAGGGGAACGCCAGGGCCAAAAAAATGGGAATGGGTAGGTAGGGAAATGTGGTGGGGGGTATGGGGACTTTTGGGATAGCATTGGAAATGTAATTGAGGAAAATATGTAATAAAAAATATTTAAAAAAACAAGTCTCAACATATACAAAAATATTGAAATTGTCCCATGCATCCTATCAGATCACCAAGGACTAAGGCTGATCTTCAATAACAAAATAAATAATAGAAAGCCAACATTCACGTGGAAACTGAACAACACTCTTCTCAATGATACCTTGGTCAAGGAAGGAATAAAGAAAAAATTAAGGACTTTTTGGAGTTTAATGAAAATGAAGCCACAACATACCCAAACTTATGGGACACAATCAAAGCATTTCTAAAAGGAAAACCCATAGCTCTGAGTGCCTCCAAAAAGAAACTAGAGAGAGCACACATTAGCCGCTGACAACACACCTAAAAGCTCTAGAACAAAAGGAAGCAAAGAGAAAAGAGATCAGGAGTCAAAGATGAAAACATCACCGAAAGAATGCAAGAGATACACATAGAAAACATTGATATAACAGTCAAAAAGATCGTGACCTTAAATGCCCAGGAAATCCAGGACACAGTGAGAAGACCAAAACTAAGGATAGTAAGTATAGAGCAGAGTGAAGGTTTCCAACTTAAAGGGTCAGCAAATATCTTCAACAAAATTATAGAAGAAACCTTCCCTAACCTAAAGAAAGAGATGCCCATGAACATACAAGAAGCCTACAGAACTCCAAGTAGATGGGACCAAAAATGAAATTCCTCCTGTCACATAATAATCAAAACACCAAATGCACTAGACAAAGAAAGACTATTAAAAGCAGTAAGGACATTTCATCTAAAGTCCTTCCCTTTGAGTCCTGGGAGTCTCTCACCTCCCTGGACTCTGATGCATTCTGGGGGTCCTCCAACCTCCTATTTCCTGAGGTTGCCTGTTTACATTCTTTCTGCTGGTCCTCAGGGCTTCAGTCCTTTTCCCTCACCTAATAGCAGATCAGGTTTTTCTCTGTTCCCTCCCCGCCAATCCCTTCCACTTTCCCTCCCAGGTCCTTCCCTCCCTCCACACTTATACCCAAAAGATGCCCCACCATGCCACTGGGGTACGTGTTTCACTATGTTCATAGCAGCCTTATTTTTGATAGCCAGCAGCTGGAGACAACCTAGATGTCCCACAACAGAAGAATGGATACAGAAAATGTGGTTCATTTACACAATGGAGTTCTACTCAGCTATTAAGAAGGAGGACATCCTGAGTTTTGCAGATAAATGGATAGAACTAGAAAATATCCTGAGTGGGGTAACTCAAACGCATGGTATGTACTTACTAATAAGTGGATATTAGAAAAAAAAGTGTACAGAATATCCAAGATACAGTCCATAGTGCTCAAAGAGCTCAACAAGGTGAAGTGCCCAAGTAAGGATGCCCCAGTCCCACTTGGGAGAGATATGAAAGCATGTGACTTTTTCAAAATGTCTTTTTTTAAAATCTCTTTCCTTATTAGCTCTCACTCACCTCAGTGTGACCTATTTTATTATTCCCCTTTACCAACTTTTGCTGCTATTGTCTGTCTTCTCTCCCTTGAAATTTTACCCTATGATCTCTTAGTACTTTCCAGACCTCTGTGGGGATTCTAGATGTAACACGGATATTTGACTGTCCAAGGCTAGCATTCACAGGTGAGAGAAAACATACTGGGTCAGATTTACTTCATGTAGAGTAACTGTTTCTGTCTCCATACTGTGATTTTCATAATTGTGTTTTTCTTAACAGGTGAATGATATGTCATTATGTAGCTGTATCATATTTTCATCACCCATTCATTGCTTTATTGATATCTAGGCTGTTATATTTCCTGGCTATGGTTACTAGAGTGGCAATGCACATGGATATGCAGGTCCTTTGATTGTAGAATATAGAGACCGTAGGTACATTTCCAAGAGTGGCATAGCTGGGTCCTGCGTCATATTTCCTAACGTGGAGAAAACCTCTGCATTGGTTTCCACAGTGGTTGTACCAATTTTCACTCTCACCAGTATTCGAATTTCTTCACACCTTTGACAACATTTATTGTCCCAATGCTCATCTGAGAGGCTTCTTTTTGTAATAGATCATGATTAACACAGAGAGCCTCACCTGGTCAAGGTGCAGAGAACAAGAGACTACAGAATGTTCATTCCTAAATGCAGAAACCATAACACACCTCCAAGGATCATGGATCACTGTAGAAGAGGCTTATAAAGAAGAGCAGAAGAATCGGGAGAGTGAAGGCATAAAAGGAAACAGTGTTTTTTGGAAACAGGACTCATGAATGTCAGATCTCACAGTGATTGTGAAAGCATGCCCAAGCCATACTAAGCCGAAGTATGGAGAAGAAAGTAGAAGTGGAATCCCTAGAGAAAGTGCTATTGGCAGTTAATAGCTATTGGGAGAGTTAAGATTGCTGCCCCTGGTAAATTGCCCATTTATTCAAGACTATGAACAAAGGCCATTTATTCAAGACTATGGACACTACAAATTGGACTTGCTAGGCTTAAAAAAAGAGAATAGAAACTTGGATCAGAGTGGATCTGGAGGAGCGGAGGGAAGGAAGATGAGTATAACTGGAATGCACTGCACAAAATTTGCAAAAATAATAAACACACAAAATCAATATACTAAATATCTCTCATATATTTAGGAACAGAGTATATGCACTAATTCCAAAGGGAGAACTTTGATCCTAAGAACTGCAAGACAAGCTTTATTAAGACAGTTCTGCTATTGAGTTTAATAATTACTCTTCTAAGGCTTATAACCACGATACTTGATCCAAGCAACTTAGAGAGGATGCTGATTGTATCTCATAGTCTTAGTAATTATGAAACGAAGGAATTCATGGTGGTGGTAATTTAAGACTGACATGAGATCAGAAAGCACATGAGATCAGAAAGCACTAAGTAGATTGGAAACAGATCTGGGTTATAGCCATAAAAGCCCACTACCACCATAATACATATCATAATGAAGTTGTCCTACAGGTCCTATAACTGCATTACTAATAGACAGGGATCAAACAGCATTCAAATATATGAGCAGCCATTTTGATTTTTAACCATAATGCATTATTTCATGAATTTCTTACTTTCAAGAGACCCTAAAAATAATCATAGGCCCTTTTGCTTTCAGATTAGCTTTGGCAGTCTTGAATTTCACACAACAGAAAGGGTTTAAAACTGGCACATGAGGTAAAAGGGCATGGTTATTATAGTATGTAACACTGGGGCAGAAACAAAGGAGATAATATTTTCTAGAATCAGAATAAGGATTGCCCACTGAGATAAGGTCCCTAAATTTGTAGTTCATGGGGGGTTATAGGTAGAAAAGAGGAGACATTGGGAGAGAACAGAGTTAAAATAATCTCTTCCAGTGTTCCTTGGTTTGACTGGTAAGGGAAGACAAGAGAGAACCCAGGAGAAATTTACCACTTTGAGTTGGAGGAAGGCACAGATGTAAGGACAATGAAAGAAAAAACAGGCAGATTAATAATAATTTCAATTATTAATCACTGTCCAAGATCAGAAGTGTCTCTTGTCACAAAGGAGAGTATAGGTTTTAAGGTGCCCAGTCTACAGTGAGCTCTATGTAGGAATAAAAATAGCTAAGTCATGGCTTCATTTTGGTGAATTTTCTTCCTGCTGTTCTGTTCTCAGAGACTGACAAAATCCTAATTGATTACAGAAAAACACAAGGAGGGGGACTCTGAAGAAACAACTTGTATAATGAAATGCTTAGCTATGAAAACAGAAACAACTTACACATCTGTCAAGCTGCAAGAACATGATCAAATCCCTTCACAATGCATTATTCTGGCTGATGCTAACCCAGAACAAAAGCCAACAAAGCTCTCCAACTTTCATTGCCTCTTCACTAAATGAAAATTTACCAATCTCAGACTCTACAAAGCTAACTAATATATTATTTATATCCCAGTAACTTGGCTGCAGGCAACACCTGTAATGAACTGGTTATAACAAGTTATAAAGTAAGTATTGAGAATCCTTTATAGAAACTGGGAGGCTTATTGGACTAAAGACTGTGAGTTTTCCCTGGTGCCTTGAGGTTATGCAATGGATGTCTAAAATAGTCTGAAAGATTTGGCATCCTTGCCTGCCTATTATTCTAACCCCTTTGCTGTCCTAACCCTTGGGTTTGTTTTTACTCAACTCTAAATATAGACATGTTGATTATGACTAAATGCTAGACTGGTTCTTCAGATATTGGCATGCTTGGAGTTCCTATACCTCTAGATCTCTTAAAAGGGGCATGAAAGTGATCATATGTATGAGTTCTCAGATGGATTTAGACAAGAGCTGAAGAAGTGAGTGGCAGGCAGACATTGTGGGACACAGAAATGACTCTGCCAAACAGTGTGAATATCATGTGGTAGTATCTTATGACATAAGTACAATGGAAACAAAACCAAATAATATATTATAGAGAAGTCAGGCAGGGTGCCTATACCAGGACTTTAGATCATAAGTGAGAAGGACACACCATTGATTTAAGTCATCATAGTATTCGCTTAAAAATGTAAGTAAAAATTTTTATTGATTTTCTTGTATTGGGTAAATTCATTTACTATCTTGTTGTATATGAACACTCTGGCATCAAGGTTTCTGGGCTAATCCACAGTTAATTTTATCCAGGAATTGCTGAAATACTCTTTTTGCCCTTTAATTTATTTATTCATTTTACATCAGGATTGCAGCTCTCGCTCTCCTCTAAACTCCCCTCACATGGCCCCTCCATCCATTCCCCCCTTCCTTCCATTTCTGAGAAGGGTTAGGCCTCCCCTGGGTACCAACACCACCCTGATATTTCAAGTAACTGCAGGATTAGGTACATTCTCTTCCACTGAGGACAGATAAGACAGCACACTTTGGGGGACAGGATTCACATTCAGGTAACAAAGTCAGGGTAAGGCCCCTGCTCCAGATGTTACATATGTGCAGGGAGCTAGGGTTGTTCAGTCTCTAGGAGCCCCCAAGAGTCAAAGTTAGTTGACTCTCTTTGTCTTCTTGTGGAGTCCCTATCCCCTCTGGGTTCCACAATCCTCCCAACTCTTCCACAAGACTTCTCAAGTTCTGTCTAATGTTTGGGTGTAGCTCTCTGCATCTGTTTCAGTCAGTGGCTTGGTAGAGTCTCTCAGAGGACAGCCGTGATAAACTCCTGTCTGCAAGCATTACAGTGTACCATTCATAGTGTCCTCACGAAATTGGCAAGCAAATAGATAGTACTAGGAAGTATCTTAGACCCTGAAGGACTTACAGGGTCTGTACTCACTTAGAAGTAGATATCAGCCATAAAGCACAGGATACATATGCTACAATCTAAAGACCCCAAAGAAGCTGAATAACAAGGAGGGCCCAAGAGAGTATTCTTGAGTCTCAATCAAAGGGGGAAATAAAATTGTCATTGGAGTTGGATGGAGGGAGTGAAATGGATGGTGAAGGGGTTGGATGGTGGAAGAAGGAGATCACCTGTAGGGAAAACTAGGGATAGAGGGCTTGAAGAATTCACAGAAATTGGCAGGGACTGGAGAGCATCTCTAAGATAACATGGGTTGGGAGAGGCTCCAGAAAGTCTGTTAGGGTGACTCTAACTGAGAGTGACTTCTAGCAGTGGGGATATGGAACCTGAAATGGCTACCTCCTGTAGCCAGGAAGGACTCCCAGTGGAAGGATAAACACACCAACCCATCCACAAAACCTTAGACCTGCCTTCAAGATGTGCAGGGACAAAGATGGAGCAGAGACTGAGGGAATAGTCAACCAATGAGTGGCGCAACTTGAGATCCATACCATGGGCAAGAATCAATTCCTGACATTATTAATGCTGAGATTATCTTACATCAAGTCTTGCCTATACTCATTTTTTTTCCATTTTTTATTAGGTATTTAGCTCATTTACATTTCCAATGCTATACCAAAAGTCCCCCATACCCACCCACCCCCACTCCCCTACCCACCCTCTCCCCCTTTTTGGCCCTGGCGTTCCCCTGTACTGGGGCATATAAAGTTTGCATATCCAATGGGCCTCTCTTTCCAGTGATGGCCAACTAGGCCATCTTTTGATACATATGCAGCTAGAGTCAAGAGCTCCGGGGTACTGGTTAGTTCATAATGTTGTTCCGCCTATAGGGTTGAAGATCCCCTTAGCTCCTTGGCTACATTCTCTAGCTCCTCCATTGGGAGCCCTGTGATCCATCCATTAGCTGACTGTGAGCATCCTCTTCTGTGTTTGCTAGGCCCCGGCATAGTCTCACAAGAGACAGCTACATCTGGGTCCTTTCGATAAAATCTTGCTAGTGTATGCAATGGTGTCAGCGTTTGGATGCTGATTATGGGGTGGATCCCTGGATATGGAAGTCTCTACATGGACCATCCTTTCATCTCAGCTCCAAACTTTGTCTCTGTAACTCCTTCCAAGGGTGTTTTGTTCCCACTTCTAAGGAGGGGCATAGTGTCCACACTTCAGTCTTCATTTTTCTTGAGTTTCATGTGTTTAGGAAATTGTATCTTATATCTTGGGTAGCCTAGGTTTTGGGCTAATATCCACTTATCACTGAGTACATATTGTGTGAGTTCCTTTGTGAATGTGTTACCTCACTCAGGATGATGCCCTCCAGGTCCATCCATTTGGCTAGGAATTTCATAAATTCATTCTTTTTAATAGCTGAGTAGTATTCCATTGTGTAGATGTACCACATTTTCTGTATCCATTCCTCTGTTGAGGGGCATCTGGGTTCTTTCCAGCTTCTGGCTATTATAAATAAGGCTGCTATGAACATAGTGGAGCATGTGTCCTTCTTACGAGTTGGGGCATCTTCTGGATATATGTCCAGGAGAGGTATTGCTGGATCCTCCGGTAGTACTATGTCCAATTTTCTGAGGAACGGCCAGACTGATTTCCAGAGTGGTTGTACAAGCCTGCAATCCCACCAACAATGGAGGAGTGTTCCTCTTTCTCCATATCCACGCCAGCATCTGCTGTCACCTGAATTTTTGATCTTAGCCATTCTGACTGGTGTGAGATGGAATCTCAGAGTTGTTTTGATTTGCATTTCACTGATGATTAAGGATGTTGAACATTTTTTCAGTTGCTTCTCTGCCATTTGGTATTCCTCAGGTGAGAATTCTTTGTTCAGTTCTGAGCCCCATTTTTTAATGGGGTTATTTGATTTTCTGAAGTCCACCTTCTTGAGTTCTTTATATATGTTGGATATTAGTCCCCTATCTGATTTAGGATAGGGAAAGATCCTTTACCAATCTGTTGGTGGTCTTTTTGTCTTATTGACGGTGTCTTTTGCCTTGCAGAAACTTTGGAGTTTCATTAGGTCCCATTTGTCAATTCTCGATCTTACAGCACAAGCCATTGCTGTTCTGTTCAGGAATTTTTCCCCTGTGCCCATATCTTCAAGGCTTTTCCCCACTTTCTCCTCTATAAGTTTCAGTGTCTCTGGTTTTATGTGAAGTTCCTTGATCCACTTAAATTTGACCTTAGTACAAGGAGATAAGTATGAATCGATTCGCATTCTTCTACATGATAACAACCAGTTGTGCCAGCACCAATTGTTGAAAATGCTGTCTTTCTTCCACTGGATGGTTTTAGCTCCCTTGTCCAAGATAAAGTGACCATAGGTGTGTGGGTTCATTTCTGGGTCTTCAATTCTATTCCATTGGTCTACTTGTCTGTCTCTATACCAGTACCATGCAGTTTTTATCACAATTGCTCTGTAGTAAAGCTTTAGGTCAGGCATGGTGATTCCACCATAGGTTCTTTTATCCTTGAGAAGACTTTTTGCTATCCTAGGTTTTTTGTTATTCCAGATGAATTTGAAAATTGCTCCTTCTAATTCGTTGAAGAATTGAGTTGGAATTTTGATGGGGATTGCTTTGAATCTGTAGATTGCTTTTGGCAAGATAGCCATTTTTACAACGTTGATCCTGCCAATCCATGAGCATGGGAGATCTTTCCATCTTCTGAGATCTTCTTTAATTTCTTTCTTCAGAGATTTGAAGTTTTTATCATATAGATCTTTCACTTCCTTAGTTAGAGTCACACCAAGATATTTTATATTATTTCTGACTATTGAGAAGGGTGTTGTTTCCCTAATTTCTTTCTCAGCCTGTTTATTCTTTGTATAGAGAAAGGCCATTGACTTGTTTATTTTATATCCAGCTACTTCACCGAAGCTGTTTATCAGGTTTAAGAGATCTCTGGTAGAATTTTTAGGGTCACTTACATATACTATCATATCATCTGCAAAAAGGGATATTTTGACTTCCTCTTTTCCAATTTGTATCCCCTTGATCTCCTTTTGTTGTCGAATTGCTCTGGCTAATACTTCAAGTACTATGTTGAAAAGGTAGGGAGAAAGTGGGCAGCCTTGTCTAGTCCCTGATTTTAGTGGGATTGCTTCCAGCTTCTCTCCATTTACTTTGATGTTGGCTACTGGTTTGCTGTATATTGCTTTTATCATGTTTAGGTATGGGCCTTGAATTCCTGATCTTTCCAAAACTTTTATCATGAATGGGTGTTGGATCTTGTCAAATGCTTTTTCTGCATCTAAGGAGATGATCATGTGGTTTTTGTCTTTGAGTTTGTTTATATAATGGATTACATTGATGGATTTTCATATATTAAACCATCCCTACATCCCTGGAATAAAACCTACTTGGTCAGGATGGATGATTGCTTTAATGTGTTCTTGGATTCGGTTAGCAAGAATTTTATTGAGGATTTTTGCATCGATATTCATAAGAGAAATTGGTCTGAAGTTCTCTATCTTTGTTGGGTCTTTCTGTGGTTTAGGTATCAGAGTAATAGTGGCTTCATAAAATGAGTTGGGTAGAGTACCTTCTACTTCTATTTTGTGAAATAGTTTGTGCAGAACTGGAATTAGATCTTCTTTGAAGGTCTGATAGAACTCTGCACTAAACCCGTCTGGTCCTGGGCTTTTTTTGGCTGGGAGACTATTGATAACTGCTTCTATTTCTTTAGGTGATATGGGACTGTTTAGATAGTCAACTTGATCCTGATTCAACTTTGGTACCTGGTATCTGTCCAGAAATTTGTCCATTTCGTCCAGGTTTTCCAGTTTTGTTGAGTATAGCCTTTTGTAGAAGGATCTGATGGTGTTTTGGATTTCTTCAGGATCTGTTGTTATGTCTCCCTTTTCAGTTCTGATTTTGTTAATTAGGATTTTGTCTCTGTGCCCTTTAGTGAGTCTAGCTAAGGGTTTATCTATCTTGTTGATTTTTTTCAAAGAACCAACTCCTCGTTTGGTTAATTCTTTGAATAGTTCTTCTTGTTTCCACTTGGTTGATTTCACCCCTGAGTTTGATTATTTCCTGCCGTCTACTCCTCTTGGGTGAATTTGCTTCCCTTTTTTCTAGAGCTTTTAGATGTGTTGTCAAGCTGCTAGTATGTGCTCTCTCCCGTTTCTTCTTGGAGGCACTCAGAGTTATGAGTTTCCCTCTTAGAAATGCTTTCATTGTGTCCCATAGGTTTGGGTACGTTGTGGCTTCATTTTCATTAAACTCTAAAAAGTCTTTAATTTCTTTCTGTATTCCTTCCTTGACCAAGGTATCATTGAGAAGAGTGTTGTTCAGTTTCCATGTGAATGTTGGCTTTCCATTATTTATGTTGTTATTGAAGATCAGTCTTAGGCCATGGTGGTCTGATAGGATACATGGGACAATTTCAATATTTTTGTATCTGTTGAGGCCTGTTTTGTGACCACTTATATGGTCAATTTGGGAGAAGGTCCCGTGAGGTGCTGAGAAGAAGGTATATCCTTTTGTTTTAGGATAAAATGTTCTGTAGATATCTGTCAGGTCCATTTGTTTCATAACTTCTGTTAGTTTCACTGTGTCCCTGTTTAGTTTCTGTTTCCACGATCTGTCCATTGATGAAAGTGGTGTGGTGAAGTCTCCCACTATTATTGTGTGAGGTGCAACGTGTGCTTTGAGCTTTACTAAAGTGTCTTTAATGAATGTGGCTGCCCTTGCATTTGGAGCGTAGATATTCAGAATTGAGAGTTCCTCTTGGAGGATTTTACCTTTGATGAGTATGAAGTGTCCCTCCTTGTCTTTTTTAATAACTTTGGGTTGGAAGTCGATTTTATCCGATATTAAAATGGCTACTCCAGCTTGTTTCTTCCGACCATTTGCTTGGAAAATTGTTTTCCAGCCTTTCACTCTGAGGTAGTGTCTGTCTTTTTCCCTGAGATGGGTTTCGTGTAAGCAGCAGAATGTTGGGTCTTGTTTGTGTAGCCAGTCTGTTAGTCTATGTCTTTTTATTGGGGAGTTGAGACCATTGATATTAAGAGATATTAAGGAAAAGTAATTTTTGCTTCCTGTTGTTTTTGTTGTTAAAGTTGGCATTCTGTTCTTGTGGCTGTCTTCTTTTAGTTTTGTTGAGGGATTATCTTCTTGTGTTTTCTAGGGCGTGGTTCCCGTCCTTGTATTGGATTTTTTCTGTTATTATCCTTTGAAGGGCTGGATTCATGGAGAGATAATGGGTGAATTTAGTTTTGTCGTGGAATACTTTGGTTTCTCTATCTATGGTAATTGAGAGTTTGGCTGGGTATAGTAGCCTGGGCTGGAATTTGTGTTCTCTTAGTGTCTGTATAACATCTTTCCAGGCTCTTCTGGCTTTCATAGTCTCTGGTGAAAAATCTGGTGTAATTCTGATAGGCTTGCCTTTGTATGTTACTTGACCTTTTTCCCTTACTGCTTTTAGTATTCTATCTTTATTTAGTGCATTTGTTGTTCTGATTATTATGTGTCTGGAGGAATTTCTTTTCTGGTCCAGTCTATTTGGAGTTCTGTAGGCTTCTTGTATGTTCATGGGTATTTCTTTCTTTATATTTGGGAAGTTTTCTTCAATAATCTTGTTGAAGATGTTTGCTGGTCCTTTGAGTTGAAAATCTTCATTCTCATCCACTCCTATTATCCGTAGGTTCGGTCTTCTCATTGTGTCCTGGATTTCCTGGATGTTTTGAGTTAGGATCTTTTTGCATTTTCCATTTTCTTTGATTGTTGTGCCGATGTTCTCTATGGAATCTTCTGCACCTGAGATTCTCTCTTCCATTTCTTGTATTCTGTTGCTGATGCTCGCATCTATGTTTCCAGATTTCTTTCCTAGTGTTTCTATCTCCACTGTTGCCTCACTTTGGGTTTTCTTTATTGTGTCTACTTCCCTTTTTAGGTCTTGGATGGTTTTATTCAATTCCATCACCTGTTTGGTTGTGTTTTCCTGCAATTCTTTAATGGATTTTTGTGTTTCCTCTTTAATGTCTTCTACCTGTTTGGTTATATTTTCCTGTAATTCTTTAAGGGATTTTTGTGTTTCCTCTTTAATGTCTTCTACTTGTTCAGCAGTGTTCTCCTGTATTTCTTTAAGTGAGTTATTTAAGTCCTTCTTGATGTCCTCTACCATCATCATGAGATATGCTTTTAAGTCCAGGTCTAGCTTTTCAGGTGTGTTGGGGTGCCCTGGACTGGGCGAAGTGGGAGTGCTGGGTTCTGATGATGGTGAGTAGTCCTGGTTTCTGTTAGTAAGATTCTTACGTTTACCTTTCGCCATCTGGTAATCTCTGGATTTAGTTGTTATAGTTGTCTCTGTTTAGAGATTGTCCCTCTGGTGATTTTGTTACACTATATCAGCAGACCAGGGAGACTAGCTCTCTTCCCTGAGTTTCAGTGGTCAGAGCAGTCTCTGCAGGCAAGCTCTCCTCTTTCAGGGAGGTGCACAGTTATCTGGTGTTTGGACCTCCTCCTGGCCGAAGATGAAGGCCCAAAACAGGATCTTTCCTAGAAGCTGTGTTGCTTTGGCCTGCAGACTGCCCGCTGCGGAGTCCCAGAATCAAGGTGGCCCCCGCGGAACGTGAGGCAGAAGCCTCACGGGCTGTGCGGACACCTGTGCTCTGACCAGGAAGGTGGCAGGTTGTCTGGAGCCGAAAATGGCGCCGCCTCAGAGGCTCTGTGGCTCTCGCCCGGTCCAGAAGCTGCTGGCCTCTGTGTTCCACACTCTCACCCGCCCGCTGCGGAGTCCCGGAACCAAGGTGACCCCCGAGGAACGTGAGGCAGAAGCCTCCCGGGCTGTGAGGACACCTGTGCTCTGACCAGGAAGGTGGCAGGTTGTCTGTAGCTGAAAATGGCGCCGCCTCAGAGCTTGCCTATACTCATAACTGTCCTGTCCTTGGGGTTTGATTCAAAACTTAGGCTGTTGCACTTATTTACATCAACTCCTGGTAAGGGACAAGGCAGGGTAAAGGAGCATGCCAGACCTGACAAGGCATAGGCTTCATTAAGTTTTATGTAGTCTTGAATAAATGCTTTTTTGTTGATCAACATGTTGACATTTAGAGTTTAATAAAACAAACCCAAGGATTAGGACAGCAAAAGGGTTAGAATAACAGGCAGGCAGGGATGCCAAATCTTTCAGACTATTTTAGACATCCATTGCATAGCCTCAAGGCCCCAGTGAAAACTCCCGATCGTTAACCAAATAAACCTTCAAGTTTCTACAAAGGATTTTCAATACTTAATTTATAACTTGTTATATAACCAGTTCATTACAGGTGTTGCCTGCAGCCAAGTTACTGGGATACAAAAATGTACGTGTGAGTTTTGTGGAGTCTGTGATTGGTGAGTTTTTATTTAATGAAGAGGCAATGAAAGTAGGAGAGCCTCACTGGCTTTTTTTCTGGGTAACAACAGCCAGAGTAATTCATCTGAAAGTGATTTGGTCATGTTCTTACAGCTTGACACATATGTAAGTTGTTTCTGCTGTCTTACCAGTGTATTTCATTATACAAGTTGTTTCTTCCATATAATCCTCCTCTTTATGTTTTTCTATAATTTGCTTAGCCTTAAGAAACCCCATTAGCTTTAGCTTGTTAAAGTGTAAGGGCTTAGGCTTCTTGTGTGTGCACACATCAGTGGTGATTGAATATGGAGATGTATAACAATGCTGTTGACTCATACTTTTAATGGGTAACAGGTTAGTGACCTGGCGTTTATTTGCTTCTTTCAGAGGCCTCTAACTATCTCAGGAGTGGTGTCATTTAAGATAAAGAACAGTAATTTCCGTTGGTTTATAATTTGCATTAGGAGTCCTTTCTGTCGCTCAAAGCTGGCATTACAGGTTTATCTTTAGTCATAAACACCCTGTCACTTTCTATGGTGCATAACCAGGACATTTAGCTGCTCATGATAAATCCCTGGGAATACTCTTTAGTCCCCAATAGAAGATAGTGTGTAAGCTATCAGGCTCTTGGGGCCAGGATGTGGTTACTGCTTGGTATAACTTACACCAGAAATGTATTGTTCTAAAGGAAACCTGGAATAATGGGAAGGTAGAAGAGAGGAACCTAGAACATGTGTCCTGTGGGGATCCTTCTATTTTTGACCTGAGATATTGAAAGTCTTAGAATGACTCATAGAGCTATACATTCCTCATTGCCAAGTTCCATCATAATTCTGTGTTAGGTTAAAGAACAGAAACCAAAATCATGACAAATATAGCTGTTTTTAAGAGGTGACCATGGATGGGACTTTTCTTCTTCGGTACATTTGAAATCGCTGCAGAATCTTCAAATTATTAAAATTCCAACTCAATTTTTCATAGAGTTAGAAAGAGAAATTCTCAAATTCATCTGGATTAACAAAAAAAAAAAAAAAAAAAAAAAAAAACCCAGGATAGAGAAAACTATTCTCAATAATAAAAGAACCTTTGGGGGAATCGGCATTCTGGACTTCAACTGTAATATAGAGCAATAGTGATTAAAAACTGCATGGTATTGGTATAGTGACAAGCACGTAGATCAAAGGAATAGAATTGAAGACCCAGAAGTGAACCCAAATACCTACAGTTACTTGATCTTTGACAAAACCATCCAAGGAAAAAAGACAGCAGTTTAAACAAATGGAGCGGGTTCCGGGACTCAGCAGAACTTAGGAAATTGGTCTGAACAGGTTAGAGGGTGCACCAGAGAACCGGACAGCTTCTGGGACGGGCAGAAGCACAGAGCCGCTGAGGCAGCACCCTTGGCGGGCCGCAGACAGCCGGACACCGTCCGGACCAGAGGACAGGCGTCCGCCTGGCTTGGGAGGCGGCCTCAGCCTCAGCAGCAGCGATCTCCATCTGGGTTCCGGGACTCCGCGGGACCTAGGAAATTAGTCTGAACAGGTTAGAGGGTGCGCCAGAGAACCGGACAGCTTCTGGGAACTGCCAAAGCAACACAGCTTCTGAGAGAGGCCCTGTTTTGGGCCTTCTTCTTCGACCAGGAGGAGATCCAAAAACAAGATATCTGCGCACCTTCCCTGTAAGAGAGCTTGCCAGCAGAGAGTGCTCTGAGCACTGAAACTCAGAGGAGAGAATCTGTCTCCCAGGTCTGCTGAGAGACGGTAACAGAATCACCAGAAGAACAATCTCTAAACAGAGTCAACTATAACTACTAACTCCAGAGATTACCAGATGGCGAAAGGTAAACGTAGGAATCCTACTAACAGGAACCAAGACCACTCACCATCATCAGAACCCAGCACTCCCACTTCGCCCAGTCCAGGGCACCCCAACACACCCGAAAACCTAGACCTAGATTTAAAAGCATATCTCATGATGATGGTAGAGGACATCAAGAAGGACTTTAATAAATCACTTAAAGAAATACAGGAAAACACTGCTAAAGAGTTACAAGTCCTTAAAGAAAAACAGGAAAACACAATCAAACAGGTAGAAGTCCTTACAGAAAAAGAGGAAAAAACATACAAACAGGTGATGGAAATGAACAGAACCATACTAGACCTAAAAAGGGAAGTAGAAACAATAAAGAAAACTCAAAGTGAGGCAACACTGGAGATAGAAACCTTAGGAAAGAAATCTGGAACCATAGATGCCAGCATCAGAAACAGAATACAAGAGATGGAAGAGAGAATCTCAGGTGCAGAAGATTCCATAGAGAACATCGGCACAACAATCAAAGAAAATGGAAAATGCAAAAAGATCCTAACTCAAAATATCCAGGAAATCCAGGACACAATGAGAAGACCAAACCTACGGATAATAGGAGTGGATGAGAATGAAGATTTTCAACTCAAAGGACCAGCAAACATCTTCAAAAAAATTATTGAAGAAAACTTCCCAAATATAAAGAAAGAGATACCTATGAACATACAAGAAGCCTACAGAACTCCAAATAGACTGGACCAGAAAAGAAGTTCCTCCCGACACATAATAATCAGAACAACAAATGCACTAAATAAAGATAGAATACTAAAAGCAGTAAGGGAAAAAGGTCAAGTAACATACAAAGGCAAGCCTATCAGAATTACACCAGATTTTTCACCAGAGACTATGAAAGCCAGAAGAGCCTGGACAGATGTTATACAGACACTAAGAGAACACAAATTCCAGCCCAGGCTACTATACCCAGCCAAACTCTCAATTACCATAGATGGAGAAACCAAAGTATTCCACGACAAAACCAAATTCACACATTATCTCTCCACGAATCCAGCCCTTCAAAGGTTAATAACAGAAAAAAACCAATACAAGAACGGGAACAATGCCCTAGAAAAAACAAGAAGGTAATCCCTCAACAAACCTAAAAGAAGACAGCCACAAGAACAGAATGCCAACTTTAACAACAAAAATAACAGGAAGCAACAATTACTTTTCCTTAATATCTCTTAACATCAATGGTCTCAACTCCCCAATAAAAAGACATAGACTAACAAACTGGCTACACAAACAAGACCCAACATTTTGCTGTTTACAGGAGACACATCTCAGAGAAAAAGATAGACACTACCTCAGAATAAAAGGCTGGAAAACAATTTTCCAAGCAAATGGTATGAAGAAACAAGCTGGAGTAGCCATCCTAATATCTGATAAGATTGACTTCCAACCCAAAGTCATCAAAAAAGACAAGGAGGGGCACTTCGTTCTCATCAAAGGTAAAATCCTCCAAGAGGAACTCTCAATTCTGAATATCTATGCTCCAAATACAAGGGCAGCCACATTCATTAAAGAAACTTTAGTAAAGCTCAAAGCACACATTGCACCTCACACAATAATAGTGGGAGACTTCAACACACCACTTTCACCAATGGACAGATCATGGAAACAGAAACTAAACAGGGACACACTGAAACTAACAGAAGTGATGAAACAAATGGATCTGACAGATATCTACAGAACATTTTATCCTAAAACAAAAGGATATACCTTCTTCTCAGCACCTCATGGTACCTTCTCCAAAATTGACCACATAATAGGTCACAAAACAGGCCTCAACAAATTCAAAAATATTGAAAATTTCCCATGTATCGTATCAGATCACCATGCACTAAGGCTGATCTTCAATAACAAAAAAAATAACAGAAAGCCAACACTCACGTGGAAACTGAACAACACTCTTCTCAATGATACCTTGGTCAAGGAAGGAATAAAGAAAGAAATTAAAGACTTTTTAGAGTTTAATGAAAATGAAGCCACAACGTACCCAAACCTTTGGGACACAATGAAAGCATTTCTAAGAGGGAAACTCATAGCTCTGAGTGCCGCCATGAAGAAACGGGAGAGAGCACATACTAGCAGCTTGACAACACATCTAAAAGCTCTAGAAAAAAAGGAAGCAAATTCACCCAAGAGGAGTAGACGGCAGGAAATAATCAAACTCAGGGGTGAAATCAACCAAGTGGAAACAAGAAGAACTATTCAAAGAATTAACCAAACGAGGAGTTGGTTCTTTGAGAAAATCAACAAGATAGATAAACCCTTAGCTAGACTCACTAGAGGGCACAGAGACAAAATCCTAATTAACAAAATCAGAACTGAAAAGGGAGACATAACAACAGATCCTGAAGAAATCCAAAACACCATCAGATCCTTCTACAAAAGGCTATACTCAACAAAACTGGAAAACCTGGACGAAATGGACAAATTTCTGGACAGATACCAGGTACCAAAGTTGAATCAGGATCAAGTTGACCTTCTAAACAGTCCCATATCCCCTAAAGAAATAGAAGCAGTTATAAATAGTCTCCCAGCCAAAAAAAGCCCAGGACCAGATGGGTTTAGTGCAGAGTTCTATCAGACCTTCAAAGAAGATCTAATTCCAGTTCTGTACAAACTTTTTCACAAGATAGAAGTAGAAAGTACTCTACCCAACTCATTTTATGAAGCCACTATTACTCTGATACCTAAACCACAGAAAGATCCAACAAAGATAGAGAACTTCAGACCAATTTCTCTTATGAATATCGATGCAAAAATCCTCAATAAAATTCTTGCTAACCGAATCCAAGAACACATTAAAGCAATCACCCATCCTGACCAAGTAGGTTTTATTCCAGGGATGCAGGGATGGTTTAATATACGAAAATCCATCAATGTAATCCACTATATAAACAAACTCAAAGACAAAAACCACATGATCATCTCCTTAGATGCAGAAAAAGCATTTGACAAGATCCAACACCCATTCATGATAAAAGTTCTGGAAAGATCAGGAATTCAAGGCCCATACCTAAACATGATAAAAGCAATCTACAGCAAACCAGGAGCCAATATCAAAGTAAATGGAGAGAAGCTGGAAGCAATCCCACTAAAATCAGGGACTAGACAAGGCTGCCCATTTTCTCCCTACCTTTTCAACATAGTATTTGAAGTATTAGCCAGAGCAATTCGACAACAAAAGGAGATCAAGGGGATCCAAATTGGAAAGGAGGAAGTCAAAATATCACTTTTTGCAGATGATATGATAGTATATATAAGTGACCCTAAAAATTCCACCAGAGAACTCCTAAACCTGATAAACAGCTTCGGTGAAGTAGCTGGATATAAAATTAACTCAAACAAGTCAATGGCCTTTCTCTATACAAAGAATAAACAGGCTGAGAAAGAAATTAGGGAAACAACACCCTTCTCAATAGTCACAAATAATATAAAATATCTCGGCGTGACTCTAACTAAGGAAGTGAAAGATCTGTATGATAAGAACTTCAAGTCTCTGAAGAAAGAAATTAAAGAAGATCTCAGAAGATGGAAAGATCTCCCATGCTCATGGATTGGCAGGATCAACATTGTAAAAATGGCTATCTTGCCAAAAGCAATCTACAGATTCAATGCAATCCCCATCAAAATTCCAACTCAATTCTTCAACGAATTAGAAGGAGCAATTTGCAAATTCATCTGGAATAACAAAAAACCTAGGATAGCAAAAACTCTTCTCAAGGATAAAAGAACCTCTGGTGGAATCACCATGCCTGACCTAAAGCTTTACTACAGAGCAATTGTGGTAAAAACTGCATGGTACTGGTATAGAGACAGACAAGTAGACCAATGGAATAGAATTGAAGACCCAGAAATGAACCCACACACCTATGGTCACTTGATCTTCGACAAGGGAGCTAAAACCATCCAGTGGAAGAAAGACAGCATTTTCAACAATTGGTGCTGGCACAACTGGTTGTTATCATGTAGAAGAATGCGAATCGATCCATACTTATCTCCTTGTACTAAGGTCAAATCTAAATGGATCAAAGAACTTCACATAAAACCAGAGACACTGAAACTTATCGAGGAGAAAGTGGGGAAAAGCCTTGAAGATATGGGCACAGGGGAAAAATTCCTGAACAGAACAGCAATGGCTTTTGCTGTAAGATCGAGAATTGACAAATGGGACCTAATGAAACTCCAAAGTTTCTGCAAGGCAAAAGACACCGTCAATAAGACAAAGAGACCACCAACAGATTGGGAAAGGATCTTTACATATCCTAAATCAGATAGGGGACTAATATCCAACATATATAAAGAACTCAAGAAGGTGGACTTCAGAAAATCAAATAACCCCATTAAAAATGGGGCTCAGAACTGAACAAAGAATTCTCACCTGAGGAATACCGAATGGCAGAGAAGCACCTGAAAAAATGTTCAACATCCTTAATCATCAGGGAAATGCAAATCAAAACAACCCTGAGATTCCACCTCACACCAGTCAGAATGTCTAAGATCAAAAATTCAGGTGACAGCAGATGCTGGCGAGGATGTGGAGAAAGAGGAACACTCCTCCATTGTTGGTGGGATTGCAGGCTTGTACAACCACTCTGGAAATCAGTCTGGCGGTTCCTCAGAAAATTGGACATAGTACTACCGGAGGATCCAGCAATACCTCTCCTGGGCATATATCCAGAAGATGCCCCAACTGGTAAGAAGGACACATGCTCCACTATGTTCATAGCAGCCTTATTTATAATAGCCAGAAGCTGGAAAGAACCCAGATGCCCCTCAACAGAGGAATGGATACAGAAAATGTGGTACATTTACACAATGGAATACTACTCAGCTATTAAAAAGAATGAATTTATAAAATTCCTAGCCAAATGGATGGACCTGGAGGGCATCATCCTGAGTGAGGTAACACAATCACAAAGGAACTCGCACAATATGTACTCACTGATAAGTGGATATTAGCCCAAAACCTAGGCTACCCAAGATATAAGATACAATTTCCTAAACACATGAAACTCAAGAAAAATGAAGACTGAAGTGTGGACACTATGCCCCTCCTTAGAAGTGGGAACAAAACACCCTTGGAAGGAGTTACAGAGACAAAGTTTGGAGCTGAGATGAAAGGATGGACCATGTAGAGACTGCCTTATCCAGGGATCCACCCCATAATCAGCATCCAAACGCTGACACCATTGCATACACTAGCAAGATTTTATCGAAAGGACCCAGATGTAGCTGTCTCTTGTGAGACTATGCCGGGGCCTAGCAAACACAGAACTGGATGCCCACAGTCAGCTAATGGATGGATCACAGGGCTCCCAATGGAGGAGCTAGAGAAAGTACCCAAGGAGCTAAAGGGATCTGCAACCCTATAGGTGGATCAACATTATGAACTAACCAGTACCCCGCAGCTCTTGACTCTAGCTGCATATGTATCAAAAGATGGCCTAGTTGGCCATCACTGGAAAGAGAGGCCCATTGGACACACAAACTTTATATGCCCCAGAACAGGGGAACGCCAGGGCCAAAAAGGGGGAGAGGGTGGGTAGGGGAGTGGGGGTGGGTGGGTATGGGGGACTTTTGGTATAGCATTGGAAATGTAAATGAGCTAAATACCTAATAAAAATGGAAAGAAAAAAAAAACAAATGGAGCTATTTCAAGTGGCAGTTAGCATGTAGAAGAATGCAAATCGATTCATTCTTATCTCCTTGTACAAAGCTCAAGTCCAAGTGGATCATGAATGTCCACATAAGACCAGACACACTGAAACTAATAGAAAAGAAAGTGGGGAAGAGCCTCAAGCACCTGGGCACAGGGGAAATTTTCCTAAACAGAACACCACTAGCTTATGTTATAAGATCTAGAATTAACAAATGGGACCTCATGAAATTACAAAGCTTCTGTTAGGCAAAGGACATTGGCAAGAGGACAAAACAGCAACCAACAGATTGGGAAAAGATCTTTACCAATCTTTCATCTGATAGACGGTTAATATCCAATATATACAAAGAACTCAAGAAGTTAGACTCCAGAGAACCAAATAAACCTATAAAATTGGGATACAGAGCTAAACAAAGAGCTCTCAACCAAGGAATATCAAATGGCTGAGAAGCACCTAAAGAAAGCTTTAACATCCGTAGTCATCAGGAAATTGCAGATTCTTACAACCCTGAGATTCCACTTCACACCAGTCAGAATGGCTAAGATCAAAACCTCAGGTAACAGCAGATGCTGGCAAGGATGTAGAGAAAGAGGAACACTCCTCCATTGCTGGTAGGATTGCAAACCTGTACAAAATCAGTTTGACAGCTCCTCAGAAAATTGGACACAGTACTACCTGAGGACCCAGCAATACCACTCCTGGGCATAGGGGAAATGCCCAGAAGATGCTCCAATATGGCTCCCGCTGCATATGTAGCAGAGGATGGCCTTGTTGGACATCAATGGGAGGAGAGGCCCTTCGTCCTGAGAAGGTTCAATGCCCCAGTGTAGGGGAATACCAAGGCCAGGAAGTGGTAGTGGGTGGGTTGATGAGCAGGGGGAAGGGGGATTGGATAGGGGATTATTGGAGGGGAAACCAGGAAAGGGATAATATTTGAAATGTAAATAAAGAAAATATTTAATTAAAAAAAGGGGGAAAATGAATGAAGGACACAAAAGGTTTTCTCTCATGCAGCTTTTGTATGAATTTCATTTTTTAGTTGATTCTAAATGTTTTATACTACTCAATAATTTTAAGTATAAACACTATTTCTAAAGCAAAGGTTGTGGTCAAATATGTATGTAACATAATAAAAATAAGAGCTAGTGTTAAAAAAAAAGAAAAGAAAACAGAATCTGTGGATCTTTGTCCTGGAGGGGACAAAAGAGCAGAGACTGCTGGCTTGGTCTCTTCCTGAGATTTTGTGAGATAGAAATGAAAAGAATCAAGGAGCTAAGTCCTTTTCCAGGATCACACCAAAATGTCACATCCCAAGATTTGCACACATTTTTTATCATGATGCTTATGTGGTAGAGATATTAAAAATATAATATTAACTCCATTCTGAATACATTTCAGCATACATATTATATAGGGAAGCTATGTATGCATATACATGTATATACACATATGGGAGGAGCAAAGGAAGGAAGGTTACGCACTTGCTATAAGCACACTACTTCCTGCTGTGTGTCTCCAGGACCAAATGGTTGTTTGTGGAGTACCTAGATGATTCTACTTTTGTATAGGATGATGTACCAGTCCTCAAGAAAACCTACTAGGGTGGCTGCTTTGCTGTGCATGCCTCTTTCTGGGACACAGTTTCCCTCCCGAATAATGTTTTAGAACAGACAGTTGGAGGGGTAGATCATTTGTAGAGTTTATGTACTGTGTTATCTCAGCTCAAACAAGTAGGGACTTTTCAAATTCTAGAGATTCCAGTCAATACATACAACTTCTCTAGAGTCACAGGTCCTTCCCACTTTGGTCATCATGAGACATTCAGTTTCCAAACAACCTTGAGCTCCTAGACTTTTGTCAATTATTACTGGCTTTCACTACTTGTGGTGGTCCTAGACTCCAGAGAATATCCAACATAAAGCATGGCTTGATGTTTTGACTCTTATGTCTCTTCCAAGGATTAAGTTTTTTCATTTCTTAGGATCCCAGGACTGTCAAAGGATGGGTAATTTCTTTCATACTTAAAAATTTTTCACAACTCCACCAACATTTTTCCCACTTCAGAGTTGTTTTTAATGTGTTAATTCACCAAGGTGCAAAACTGAGATCTAGGGAGAAACATTTCCTGTCCAATGCACATGCTTACACACCCACACACCCACACCCACACCCACATTTTATCTATCTATCTATCTATCATCTATCTATCTATCTATCTATCTATCTATCTATCTATCTATCTATCTATCATCTATATATCATCTCCCACTGGGTCAGTTATTTTTGTTGCTCTTGTGTATATGGTTTCAGGGCTGACAACTCAGCATTGGATAACCAATAAGTGGGTTTATCCCTGGCAGAAGCTAACTCTCCTCCCAGCAGTCAATAGTTGCCTGTAGTTCTTGATCTAAGTGGAACTCTGAAATCTCTTTTTATTATTATTATTATTACGTATTTTCCTCAATTACATTTCCAATGCTATCCCAAAAGTCCACCGCACCCTCTCCCCCCACTCCCCTACCCACCCATTCCCATTTTTTTGGACCTGGCTTTCCCTTGTCCTGGGGCATATAAAGTTTGCCTGACCAATGGGCCTCTCTTTCCAGTGATGGCTGACTAGGCCATCTTTTGATACATATGCAGCTAGAGTCAAGAGCTCTGGGGTACTGGTTAGTTCATAATGTTGTTCCACCGATAGGGTTGCAGATCTCTTTAGCTCCTTGGATACTTTCTCTAGCTCCTCCATTGGGGACTTCTGTGATCCATCCAATAGTTGACTGTGAGCATCCACTTCTGTGTTTGCTAGGCCCAAGCCTAGTCTCACAAGAGACAGCTATATCACAGTCCTTGCACCAAACACTTGGTAGTGTATGCAATGGTGTCATCGTTTGGAGGCTAATTATGGGATGGATCCCTGGATATGGCAGTCTCTAGATGGTCCATCGTTTTGTCTCAGCTCCAAACTTTGTCTCTGTAACTCCTTCCATGAGTGATTGTTTCCAATTCTAAGAAGGGGCAAAGTGTCCACACTTTGGTCTTCGTTATTCTTCAGTTTCATGAGTTTTGCATATTGTACCTTATATCTCGCTATACTAAGTTTCTGGGCTAATATCCACTTATCAGTGAGTACATTTCATTTGAGTTCTTTTGTGATTGGGTTACCTCACTCAGGATGATGCCCTCCAGGTCCAACCATTTGCCTAGGAATTTCACAAATTCATTCTTTTTAATAGCTGAGTAGTACTCCATTGTGTAAATGTACCACATTTTTTGTATCCATTCCTCGGTTGAGGGGCATCTGGGTTCTTTCCAGCTTCTGGCTATTACAAATAAGGCTGCTATGAACATAGTGGAGCATGTGTCCTTCTTACCGGTTGGGACATCTTCTGGATATATGCCCAGGAGAGGTATTGCGGGATCCTCCTGTAGTACTATGTCCAATTTTCTGAGGAACCGCCAGACTGATTTCCAGAGTGGTTGTACAAGCTTGCAATCCTACCAACAGTAGAGGAGTGTTCCTCTTTCTCCACATCCTTGCCAGCATCTGCTGTCACCTGAATTTTTGATCTTAGCCATTCTGACTGGTGTGAGATGGAATCTCAGGGTTGTTTTGATTTGCATTTCTCTGATGATTAAGGATGTTGAACATTTTTTCAGGTGTTTCTCAGCCATTGGGTATTCCTCGGGTGAGAATTCTTTGTTCAGCTCTGAGCCCCATCTTTTAAGGGGGTTATTTGATTTTCTGGAGTCCACCCTCTTGAGTTCTTTATATATATTAGATATTAGTCCCCTATGATAGTACATATAAGTGACCCTAAAAATTCCACCAGAGATCTCTTAAACCTGATAAACAGCTTCGGTGAAGTTGCTGGATATAAAATTAACTCAAACAAGTCTATGGCCTTTCTCTACACAAAGAATAAACAGGCTGAGAAAAAAATCAGGGAAACAACACCCTTCTCAATAGTCACAAATAATATAAAATATCTCGGCGTGACTCTAACTAAGGAAGTGAAAGATCTGTATGATAAAAACTTCAAGTCTCTGAAGAAAGAAATTAAAGAAGATCTCAGAAGATGGAAAGATCTCCCATGCTCATGGATTGGCAGGATCAACATTGTAAAAATGGCTATCTTGCCAAAAGCAATCTACAGATTCAATGCAATCCCCATCAAAATTCCAACTCAATTCTTCAACGAATTAGAAAGAGCAATCTGCAAATTCATCTGGAATAACAAAAAACCTAGGATAGCAAAAGCTCTTCTCAAGGATAAAAGTACCTCTGGTGGAATCACCATGCCTGACCTAAAGCTTTACTACAGAGCAATTGTTATAAAAACTGCATGGTACTGGTATAGTGACAGACAAGTAGACCAATGGAATAGAATTGAAGACCCAGAAATGAACCCACACACCTATGGTCACTTTATCTTCGACAAGGGAGCTAAAACCATCCAGTGGAAGAAAGACAGCATTTTCAACAAATGGTGCTGGCACAACTGGTTGTTATCATGTAGAAGAATGCGAATCGACCCATTCCTCTCTCCTTATACTAAGGTCAAATCTAAGTGGATCAAGGAACTTCACATAAAACCAGAGACACTGAAACTTATAGAGGAGAAAGTGGGAAAAAGTCTCGAAGATATGGGCACAGGGGAAATTTTCCTGAATAGAACAGCAATGGCTTGTGCTGTAAGATCGAGGATTGACAAATGGGACCTCAAGAAACTGCAAAGCTTCTGCAAGGCAAAAGACACCGACAAAAAGACCACCAACAGATTGGGAAAGGATCTTTACCTATCTGAAATCTCCTTCTTTATGTTAACATTTCCATTAGCATTGCTACTGTTCTAGTCTGCTTTCTGGCCATTCGAAGAACGACAGTTTCACAGTAGACTTCCTGCTCTTCTTTGTTTGCTGTACAGAGAAGCTTCTTGGATGCCATGTGTTTAGCTACACTTATAATTACCAGGATCGGAAGATGTGCATGAAGTTGCAAGAAGTGGCACTCACTGTTGGTGCCTCACAACAGCTGCCTAATTGGGCCTAATGCCCACTAAATAGGAGAGAAATAATGCCAGGTACTGGAAGTTTAGTCAGCTTCTAGAGGATAGTGTCATCATGAACCTTAGAAAAGGTTCATAGAAAATACTATGACCACTTTGCTAGACCATAGAAATTCCTTACTACCATTCTAAGTCAAGTATTCTTTTTCTCTCCTCTACTTCATAAGATTTTAAGCCCCATACCTGTATATCCATGTGTAAATTGAACTTTAAATACTACAATGATAATATAATGACTTCTGCACTGGCAAAGAAATGTTTTTGGATTTATTCCTAGGGTTTGAAGTAAGCCTGAATTAAGATGAAGAAATACTAAATGTTTAACACTAAACCCAATACCTTCATAAAGAAGACTGTCCCCGAAGGATGATAAAATTCCTGGATAGATAATAATTCTAAGGTATGTACATGCTGAAATGGTGTGAACATGTAAAGTGAAGTATTAGGTAAGATATTGGAAACATTATTTATTTTTGAAAGGCATTTTCAATCACTTAAAAAGGTTGAACTTTTTTGACAACCACTCTTGTCTTGAATTCTTTTTAAAACTAAAAAATGAATAAACAAACAAAAGCCACCTTCATTAATGTGTAGCTTGTGAGAAGCCCTAAGCAAAATATTAGACCTATCCTCCTTGTAGATACCAAATGAAATCTTGTCGGTATCAAACTGTTAAATCTTCATAAAATATTTTTCTTTGCTTGGGATTGATGTCAGAGGTCTTTGGCTTGAAAGCCTAGTGCCTTTTTCTGGGCAAAGGATAGACATGCAGGCATGAACCTCACACTTTTTGTAGGGGCATCACTTTCCATTAGAAAACAAACATTTTCAGGCTGCTGAGAGGGCCAGTAGCTGACACAATACCATCTGGGAATGATTCTTATTACAGAAAACTTGGATGATTCAAAAGGAGTACCTGGAGTACTGGAAAGTGAGATGTAAACATTTGTAATCAGAGCAATATCCACGTCAGAGGAGTATTACAGGTTCACAAAAGCACTAAATGACACATGAATATACATCTCTTTGAGAAGTTGTCACTGGCAAAATTTCTAAAGACTACATTTATAATTCAGAGACTTTTCCAGGCCTAGAGGAGGTATGTGGACACAGCTGGAACAGGTACCAGTTCTCCAACTGTTTCAACACTGGTTCTTAGTAGGGAAGGGGGGAACAGAATAAATTATGAAAAATAACCACCCCAGGGAAGATGGGAAGAAGACTTGTCGGCTACTGTTCCCAAGTTCATAGCCAGGGCCTGTGACACAGGATCCCATAGGCATATAAAGGCTCAGATCAGGGCACATTAGACCAGGCTCTGTGATGCCCCACAAGTGATCATGGCTGGACAGCACACTGTATTGCTCGTGAGTTTGTTTTTTCCTGGATTTCTGGTTTCAGCTGCCAAAATTCTGACAATAACTTCATTTGGTGAGTGATTTTGCTGGAAAAATTCAAGGTCCTGAAAGTTGGGCACTTGTGTATCTATAGCTGAGGGAAGGAACAATTTAGAGCATCAGACATGCAGATTTCCAATTGGGTTTAGGCTGGCTAGAAAGAAGAAAAGTAGGGAACTATAAGGTCCGGAGGAAACCCTACTGTGAAGAATGGGAGGTTTTGGAGACACCAGTAGTTTCTTTTCCTGTTAAAATCTTTGTAAGACAATTGTCTTTTTTCAAGGTGGATGTCAGGGGTCTTAGGCTTGAAAACCCAGTGTCTCTTTCTAGGCAAACGATAGCCATTCAATCATGCACCCCACATTTCTTGCAGGAACATCTCAGTGTCTATTAGAAAATGAGCATTTTCAGGATCAGGAGCTGGAGCCAGCACAACACAGTCTGGGAGTGATTTTTTGTCACAGAAAACTTGGGAAAATGGCTAAAGACAAGTGTGAGTTGGGCTCTTTGGGTGCTTGCTGTATTTTACTTAATTTTCTGAATAATTGGAAGTAAATACTGTCTTGTTAATTCTGCACCTTCCTTTACTTTGGGATAGAGGAAACATAACACAAAGGTTAAGAAACATGAGTGTAGTGGGGAAAAGCCTCGAAGATATGGGCAAAGGGGAAAAATTCCTGAATAGAACAGCAATGGCTTGTGCTGTAAGATCGAGATTGACAAATGGGACCTCATGAAACTGCAAAGCTTCTGCAAGGCAAAAGACACCGTCAATAAGACAAAAAGGCCACCAACAGATTGGGAAAGGATCTTTACTTATCTTAAATCAGATAGGGGACTAATATCCAATATATATAAAGAACTCAAGAAGGTGGACTTCAGAAAATCAAATAACCCCCTTAAAAGATGGGGCTCAGAGCTAAACAAAGAATTCTCACCCGAGGAATACCGAATGGCTGAGAAACACCTGAAAAAATGTTCAACATCCTTAATCATCAGAGAAATGCAAAATCAAAACAACCCTGAGATTCCATCTCACACCAGTCAGAATGGCTAAGATCAAAAATTCAGGTGACAGCAGATGCTGGCAAGGATGTGGAGAAAGAGGAACACTCCTCTACTGTTGGTGGGATTGCAAGCTTGTACAACCACTCTGGAAATCAGTCTGGCGGTTCCTCAGAAAATTGGACATAGTACTACAGGAGGATCCCGCAATACCTCTCCTGGGCATATATCCAGAAGACGTCCTAACCGGTAAGAAGGACACATGCTCCACTATGTTCATAGCAGCCTTATTTGTAATAGCCAGAAGCTGGAAAGAACCCAGATGCCCCTCAACCGAGGAATGGATACAAAAAATGTGGTACATTTACACAATGGAGTACTACTCAGCTATTAAAAAGAATGAATTTGTGAAATTCCTAGGCAAATGGTTGGACCTGGAGGGCATCATCCTGAGTGAGGTAACCCAATCACAAAAGAACTCAAATGAAATGTACTCACTGATAAGTGGATATTAGCCCAGAAACTTAGTATAGCGAGATATAAGGTACAATATGCAAAACTCATGAAACTGAAGAATAACGAAGACCAAAGTGTGGACACTTTGCCCCTTCTTAGAATTGGAAACAATCACTCATGGAAGGAGTTACAGAGACAAAGTTTGGAGCTGAGACAAAACGATGGACCATCTAGAGACTGCCATATTCAGGGATCCATCCCATAATTAGCCTCCAAACGATGACACCATTGCATACACTACCAAGTGTTTGGTGCAAGGACTGTGATATAGCTGTCTCTTGTGAGACTAGGCTTGGGCCTAGCAAACACAGAAGTGGATGCTCACAGTCAACTACTGGGTGGATCACAGGGTCCCCAATGGAGGAGCTAGAGAAAGTATCCAAGGAGCTAAAGAGATCTGCAACCCTGTAGGTGCAACATTATGAACTAACCAGTACCCCGGAGTCTTGACTCTAGCTGCATATGTATCAAAAGATGGCCTAGTCGGCCATCACTGGAAAGAGAGGCCCATTGGACAGGCAAACTTTATATTCCCCAGTACAGGGGAAAGCCAGGGCCAAAAAATGAGAATGGGTGGGTAGGGGAGTGGGGGGGGGGAGGGTGTGGGGGACTTTTGGGATAGCATTGGAAATGTAATTGAGGAAAATACGTAATAAAAAAAAGAGAGAAAAAATATTAAAATCATGTTCTACAAAGAAAAAAAAAAGAAAGAAACATGAGTGTAAAGACTTATCCTAGGAACAAGGCACCTTAAGTCATTTTGCGGACCTTTTCTAAATTGCTCTTTGGAGTTCTCCCAGGAATTCATATCTGTGTGTGTTGGCCTGAAGCATGGAGTAACTATATCTAAGTCAGTTGTCACCTAAAGAAACAAGAGCCAAAGCCTTTCTCGGCTTCTCACAAGATTGCACCACAACTTCTGGTGTAACACACAGAGATTACAGTTGGTTCACCTGTTCTCGAGTGCTAAGGGCACTGATTTTAGACTGGCTCTTCACTTTGTTTGTTTGAAACCTTGAAGGATGATCTTTGCCCTGCTGTGATCATAGTGCTCTTTCTCCTATCTCCAGGAGGAATCTGGTTTGAGCAGTGCTGAAATTCCCACCTTTACTCAGGATGATGCACTGTTGCTCAAAAATACCTACTACCATGACTGCCTTCCTCAAGATTTCTTCTCCTCAATTGCAAGGCTTTTCTTGAGTTAATGTGAGCAAGGACAGTAGAGAGGTTGTTGTTTTATATGGTTTAGGTCACCTCTGACCACATGAGTACAGACGTAAAAATATCATAGGTTCAGCAGAGGAATACAATTCCTCTTACTCCTCAGATTTCACCACCATCAAGTTTTGATTATCATGGTAGTTTCATCTCTTAAACTACTCCAGTCTCCTCAGATGTGGCAGTTGTAACTTCTCTCCTTATCTGGTTTTCTTTGTTTAAGAGACACCCACTAATGTGATAACACTTGTACTCTTCTGGCTTCTCTTTCCTTAGGCTTAGTTTTATTGCAGCCCATTGTGCATCTAGAATCCTTATGATCTACTTTAGAAGTCTTTTTCCCTGATGGTTTTCCTTTGGGTTAATTCAATAGGGTACAAAATTCACATCAAGAACAAAAACTTTTTACCAAATACATTTGAGTCCCAAGAACTTGGATTCTAAATGGCAGCTTGTCATTTTGATCCCATTACTGTCTCTTTAACTCCCAAATTTCTATATCCAACAGTAGTATAAATTAGCATAAATGAATCAAAGAAATTTCTCTGAATGTTATCCACTCAGTACCTGCCAACCTCATATCCAAGTTATATATCCACATATAAATTTCATGTATTTTCTACCACTGCAGTCTTATCTTTTGAGCACGAGGTCTTTTAAGACCCCATTTGAAAGGCAACTTGTTGTAATTATTGAACGAATAACTTCTTTTTCCATTAATTAACTTATTTATTCACTTTGCATTCCCATCACAGCCTCCCTCTCTTCCCAGTCCCCTCCTTATACAGTTCCACTCCCATTTACCCTTCTCCTTCACCTCTAAGAAGGGTGAAGTCCCCACTGGGGACCAACCCACCTTAGCACCTCAAGTCAATGCAGGACTAGGTACATCTTCTCCCCTTGAGGCCAGACAAAGCAGCATAATTAGGAGAGCAGGATCCATAGGTAGGCAACAGAGTCAGTGTAAGCCCCTGCTCCAGATGTTGGGAACCCACCTGAAGATCAAGCTGCACATCTGTTGCAAGTTTTTGTGGGGTTGTGTCCAGCCCTTATATGTTCTTTGTTTGGTGGTTCAGTCTCTGGGAGCCCCCAAGAGTCCAGATTAGTTGACTCTGTTGGTCTTCTTGTGGAGTCCCTATCCCCTCCAATTTCCTCAATCCTTCCCCTAACTCTTCCACAAGACTTTCTGAGCTAATGTTTGGCAGTGGGTCTCTGCATCTGTTTCCATGAGCTGCTAGGGGGAGCCTTTCAGAGGACTAGACTCCTGTCTGCAAGTAATACAGAGGATCAATCCTAGTGTCAAGGATTGCTTCTTACCCGTGGGAAGGATCTCAAGTTAATCCAGTCATTTGTTGGTCATTCCCTCAGTCTCTGCTCCATCTTTGTCCCTGCGCTTCTTGTAGGCAGGACAAATTTTGGGTCTCAGGTTTTGTGGGTGGGTTGCCGTGCTTATCTCTCCACTGGGAGTCCTGCTTAGTTACTGCAGTTGACCACTTCAGGCTCCATATCCCCCACTACTAGGATTCTTAGCTAGAGTCACCCTCATAGATTCTTAGAGTCTCCCCGATTCCAGGTGGGTAGTAGAGATGTACCCCAACCATTTCTGTTCACTCTCCCAGCCCCCTCTCTGGCTACATTTGATCCCTTCCCCCAACTTGCCCTCCCTTTCTCCTCTCTCACCCAGTTCCCTGCTCCATCCACCTCTGATGACGATTTTATTTCTCCTTCTGAGTGAGATTCAAGCATCCTTCCTGGTGGCACATGCCAGCAGGATTTGCTGAATGACCCACTTCTATGACCTGAGCATAGAGAACATCACCTCACTGACATGGAGATCTTTAGTCATAAAAGGGATTTCTTTTTTATGTGTGAAGATTACCATGTGATATGGATCTGGGTCCATGTGCTTCACCTTAACCAAATTGAGATATGGGGATAAAAGGGCTTTTCTCTATCTGTGTGTTGTACAGTGTGCCACTCCCTTGCCCCTCCACATCATTTCCTGAATTTCCATTGCCTTTTGGATATGTCAGCCTTGTCGTCACAAACCTATTGTGAAATGGAGTTCTTTCCCATTCTTAGGTGGAAGTCATTGCTTACTGATGAATCGCGCTTCTGAAATTCTCCAAGAACATGGTCATCAGGTGATCAACATTGTTTTTGATATACCATTTATCTCAGGTACTTAAAAATTTATTACATTCTTCTATTTCATGATGTCATAAAAATGATCTGTTTTTTTAAAAAAGGTTTTGTTGTTTGAGATTTTTATACATGCATATAGTATGTTTTGAGAAGATCCTCTCTCAGTTTCCTGCCCTCCAACTCTTCTCTCATTCCCTAAAATTTCTCAACCAACTTCATAACCTTCTTGTTCTTTTGTTCTTGTTCTTTCTTGTTCTTTTTCTTGTTGTTCTTGTTCTCGTTCTCATTCTTGTTCTTGGTTTGTTCTTGTTCTTTTGTCCTTCCTCTTCCCACTCCTCCTCATCTCCCTCTTCGTTTCCCTCTTCTTCTCCTTCCCCTCCTCCTCCTCTTCCTTCCCCTCCTCCTCCTCTTCCTTCCCTCCTCCTCCTCTTCCTCCTCCTCCTCTTGCCTCCTCCTATTCCTCCTTCTCTTTCTTCTTCAGTTACATAGTCTAATTAGTATTGTATCTATGTACACAGGTGGAGAACCATGTATAGAATATTGGTAGACTTTCAGAAAACACATCCCTGAAGAAAAGTTTCTCTCAGCCATCAATTGACAATAGCTTTTCAGCTTTGGGTGGAGATTCAGGACTCCTTATTCTGTCCACACTGGAATTTTGGCTGGTTTGATCTTCTGAAGGACTTAGGCAGGCAATCTAATCAATTATGAATTTTGCTTGCATCAACAGCCCTGTTATGTGCAGACATTACTGTTTCATTGCAAAAGTCCACTTCTTATTTAGTCTTTTGTAGTCTTTTCTTTGATGACTCTGTCTAAGCCTGTGCATGTGTTTGTGTGTGCATGTGCACATGACACAACTCTTGCATTTATAGCTGAGCATTCCACAGACTCTTTATATTTGTATGTTGTAAAGTTCTGTATTACTTGCTAACTACTGCAAAAAGAAGTTCCTTTAATGATGGTGGAGAAATATAATGTTTTATGGGTATAAAGATAAGAAATTGGAGTCAGTTTAATATTTTGTACATTTAACAGAATAATAATATTTAGCTCTCACATAAAGTCTATAACCTAGCTAGTCATGAATTTTTGATGCAGTGAACAGTATCAGGCATCAGTTTCATTTAGTGGAAAAAGCCTTATATCCAATTAGAAAGTGGTTGTGTACTTCAATACAATTTTTAGCATAATTGCACCAATTGACACATCTTGCCAGGTCACTGTTGCAGCTTGAAGTGTTTACATCTTTGTAGGGTTGTTGAATAAATTTTTCTCCTGGTATGTTGCATTGTTTGGGGGTCTATGAGATTCTAATAACGAACAACTCAAAAGAAAAACAAACTAACCTATACCCATTAAAGAGCACTGGGCTTTTTACTTGATAATCTATGATGTCTGGGAGATGCATTGTCATGTGCAACAGGCTAATTCTATTTAAACTCTTTCACTAAATGCATAGTATTTATTTTAGGAAGCTCTTGTATTATTAAATTTCTATATGTTTGTTTCAAAGGTCTTTATTGTTAGTTATCCCAAATGACTTTTAATTATGCACTAGATAACTTCATGATCATTTTAATATCTCCTTCTATTTAACAATGATTCATGCTGATGTTAAAATTTTTTAATTGAGGGTTATATCTTAAGTCGAGGTAATCAAATTCTGTGCTTAGATAAATACACAAAGACCCCAGTAACTTAAATGTAGCAGAGTTGGAAGAATTTGAGATTTTAGATCCTAGGTTTCTTAGTGTGTTACTTTGAGAACATATCTAAATATAGACATCTATGTACAAAGTACCCTGAGTTATTGTAATTCTGAAAGTTCAATGCAGATCTTGTTAACATTCAAATACTTATAAAGCATGTACAATCTACTTTGAGTTGGGTTACCTAACACTTGCCAAATATTTCTGTGCTCTTTGTTTACCTCTGCCTGGATAAGCATCTGATTTCTCAGCAGTTGTGTATATTCACCTTAATTTGGTAGTTTTTGTGGCCTTTGGTAAATTCCCGAATGTTATAGGCTTTTAAACATATGGTTATATGTAAACTCTGAATTTGTGAAGCCATTTTGCTATGTCTTGTGGTATGTCAAAATGTTGGTACCAAGTTCCTCTTAATCACAGACCATTTTCTGTAGAAGAAAGTAAAATAAAAATATTCTATCTAAACTTCAAAAATGTCCTGACTGGCCACTTTTTCCTAACCAAATTATCAGTTTAAGATATTGAAACATTTGAATAGCTATTAACAAACTTCAACTTCATCAACTAAATGACTTTAGACACAATTAGAAAGCAAGGTTTCTAGGGCTCATGGGTAATATTTTTTCCAACTATACATAAATCTGGAGTGTATGGAAGTGCCTTAAAGGAACATGTAAGGGTTGGAAGTCTGGGCTCTTTTCCCTTCTACAACACAGAATTCTGTCCCTCATTGTTTACCATGTGCATGTCCCAAATGACTTATCTTCTTTGGTTACAGGGGACCCTCACGGTCATTCTAGTGATTCTTGGTAGCTGCCTACAACCCATAGCTCAAGATTTATGTTTTTAAATCTCTTTTGCTGATCATATTATTTTCACTCCCATCAGCCTTTGCTTATTTCAGTAAGTAGGTAGCAGATTGGAACCCAGATGCTATAAGGGCATTTCAACTCCCAGTTTGGAATCCTGGATCTTTCTTTCTTTTTTTTTTTTTTACGGATGTTCCTCAATGTCTTCAGTGCAGTAATGTGTACAGAGACTTAATATATTGTACAGGGTAGAGCTGATGTTATAGTTCTATGTTTTGTGGAATTTAATAAAATGTAGTAACTTTTCTTGCAAATACTGTAATCCTCAGAGAGATAACCATAGAGGCAACGTAAATGTTCAACATGTTCCCTATTTCAAAACAATTGGAAGACTTCTGTAAATATTCACTAAAAATTAACAGCTGAAATAAACATGAGCTGGGCATTTGAAATAGACTATGTGTGACTTCTGGGTATACTGAACTGGAGATTTTTCATCAGGTCATTGCTCATTTGAGAAGGAGCTGTCATGTATGTATTGAGCTGATTTTGGAAGCACTGCCCTCAAGTCTTTGCATTGTTCAGTTCTCTCCATGCTTTTCTGTTTTGTTAATTCCAGCTGTCCCAATGATTTTTTTTAATTTAGAATTCTCCTCTCAGGATGAAGATTTGACCTCTTTCATAAACTCTATTATATAAATTACTTAACCAAATAATAAATTCCCTCCACTTTTTGTTGTACAATTTGTGAAAACATTTGTATATAGGCGGCTCCTATCCCTTTCACTTTTTGTTTGAAGTAGAAATGTAAATATGTCTAGTATTTAAATTCTCTTGGCCACACATTGATGTTTTTTTTCTTTTCTTTAAAAATAATTCAAGTGTTACTATTATATCATGAGCTAAACAAAATTAAATGTATGAAATTAGAATGTTGGGGATAAACTATAATCCCATCGTCATTAAGATGTGACTATTTATTTGTCATTACAGATTTCATTCATATCTAAGCTTTTATGTCATTGGTTTTGGTTATCCTTCTTGACAATATTCACTGCTGGTTAGTTGCTAATACATTGCTAGGTGTCTGCTTTCTTATTAAAAAATTAATATAAATAATACCAGAGGCTATATTCTTTTAGTTTTTTCTCATTACTGTTTATTCTATCATTATTAATTATTCACATTATTATAAAATTTATTCTTGTGTTTAAGAGTAATTCTTTAGTGTTTATTGTATAGTGTTTTATTTGCATAATGCTTTTTGCATAAACATATGCTTTGTTTTCTTTGGATTAACAACTAGAATCTCACTGCCTGAAATATAAATGTTTTACATAAAATTATTTCCTAAAGGGTTGGGCCATTTTAAACTATTCTGGAAGAATAAGCATTGTCTGAGCCATTGGCTTCAACTATATGCATGTAATGTATATAGATATTAAGTTGGGCTTTCTCTCCCTCACTTCCTACATATGATACAACCAAATACCCTCTTGTACCCTCTTGAGTATTGAATTGAGTATGGAGTATTGAGTGCATGTATTATTGTTCTAATCAGAACAGCACTGTTTTCCCCCCATCGGTTCAGAGACTAGCTAGGACAAAGATGGCGAGGGCACTACATTGCTTTTGAGTTCTACACAACTGTTTTGTATCTTCAGTGGTAGCATTCTGCTTCTGTAACAAGACCTCTAAAGGAGAATTAGTCTTCCAGAACAAAAAGCAAAGATACTGCCAGTGAATCCTTAAGGCAGCCAGTGGTGGCACCTCTTTCATTCATAGTCCTTGTCCCCAAAGTTGAGAATCCTTGCAATGGAAGAAACAGCATCACATATTAGATGTGTATAAACACATAACTAGTTTTCTGTAGAATATTTCCTAGGACACAAACGAAGAACAGCTAGGATACACAGAGAAAGCCTGTCCAGTGGGAAAAAGACAGCATTTTCAACAAATGGTGTTGATTCAACTGGCAGTTAGCATGTAGAAGAATGCAAATTGATCCATTCTTACAAAGAATCAAAGCTCAAATCCAAGTTGATCAAGGACCTCCACATAACACCAGATATACTGAAACTAACAGAAAAGAAAGTGGGGAAGAGTCTCAGGCACATGGGCACAGGAGAAAATTTCCTGAATAGAACACCAATAGTTTGTGATGTAAGATCAACAACTGACAAATGTGACCTCATAAAATTGCAAAGCTTCTGTAAGGCAAAGGACACTGTCAATAGGACAAAAGAGCAACCACACCAGTCAGAATGGCTAAGATCAACACATCAAACTGGCAAAAATGTGGACAAAGAGGAACACTCCTCCATTGTTGGTAGGATTGTAAGCTGGTACAACCACTCTGGAAATCAGTCTGGTGGTTCCTGAGAAAATTGGACATGGTATTACCAGAGGATCCAGCAACACCTCTCCTGGGCATATATCTAGAAGATGTTCCAACTGGTAATAAGAGCACATGCTCCACTATGTTCATAGCTGCGCTATTTATAATAGCCAGAGCTGGAAAGAACCCAGATGTCCCTCAACAGAGGAATGGATACAGAAAATGTGGTACATTTACACAATGGAGTACTACTCAGCTATTAAAAAATGAATTTATGAAATTATTGGGCAAATGGATGTATCTGGAGGATATCATCCTGAGTGAGGTAACCCAATCACAAAAGAACTCACATGATATGTACTCACTGATCAGTGGATATTAGCCCAGAAACTTAGAATACCCAAGATACAATTTGCAAAACACATGAAACTCAAGAAGGAAGACCAATGGGTGGATACTTCATTCCTCCTTAGAACAAAATACCCATGTAAGGAGTTACAGAGACAAAGTTTGGAGCTGAGATGGAAAGAAGGACCATGCAGAGACTGCCCCATTGGGGATCCATACCATAATCAACCACCAAATGCAGACATTATTGCATATGCCAGCAAGATTTTGCTGAAGGGACCCTGATATAGCTGTCTCTTGTGAGGCTATGCCAGTGCCTGGCAAATACAGAAGTGGATATTCACAGTCATCTATTGGCTGGAATACAGGGCTGCTAATGAAGGAGCTAGAGAAAGTACCCAAGGAGCTGAAGGGGTCTGTAACCCTATAGGAGGAACAGCAATATGAACTAAACAGTACCCCCTGAGCTCATGTCTCTAGCTGCATATGTAGCAGAAGATGGCCTAATCAGCCATCATTGGGAAGAGAGGCCCTTGGTCTTGCAAAGTATTGGTATTCCCAATACAGGGGAATACCAGGGCCAGGAAGCAGGAGTGTTTGGGTTGGGGAGCAGGGTGAGGGGAGGGTATAAGGGACTTTTGGGATAGCATTTGAATTGTAAATGAAGAAAATATCTAATAATAAATATTTAAATAAAAAAAAAGAAAATTGGACATAGTGTTACCTGAAGACTCAGATATACCACTCCTGGGCATATACCCAGAAGATGTTCCAACTTGTAATAAGGACACATGCTCCACTATGTTCATAGCAGTCTTATTTACAGTAACCAGAATGTGCAAAGAACCCAGATGTCCCTCAACAGAGGATTTACTTTTGAGGCAATGCAACATTCCTGGACGAGGGTAATCATGATGGTCACTTGATTTAATGGATTTCTCAGTGTCACTGAGCTGTCCCCTTTAAACTAGATAAAATGATTTATTCATGTAATGTGAATTTTATTACAAGGAAAAGTAGCCTAATCCAAGCTGTTACAACCACTCTGGAAATAAGTCTGGTGGGTCCTCAGAAAGTTGGACATAGTACTACCGGAGGATCCAGCAAATGTGGTATATTTACACAATGGTGTACTACTCAGCTATTAATACAATGACTTCAAAAACAAACAAAACAAAAAAAACACCAATGACTTTGTGAAATTCTTAGGCAAACGGATAGAACTAGAAAATATCATCCTGAGTGGGGTAACCCAATCACAAAATAATAAACATGGTATGCACTCACTGATAACTGGATATTAGCCCAAAGGCTTAGAATACCCAAGATGCAATTCACAGACTACATGAAGCTCAAGAAGAAGTAAGACTACAGTGTGGATCCTTAAGTTCTTCTTAGAAGGGGGAACAAAATACCCATGGGAGGAGATACAGAGACAAAGTGTGGAGCAGAAACTGAAGGAAAGCGATCCAGAGACTGCCCTACCTGGGGATCCATCCTATATACAGTTACCAAACCCAGTCACCATTGTGGAGGAAAGAAATCAAAGATTACAGAAAATGGAGAGATCTCCATGCTCATGGACTGGCAGAATTAACATATTAAAAATGTTCATCCTACCAAAGCCAATCTACAGATTCAGTGCAATCCCCATCAAAATCCCAACACAATTCTTAAAAGACATGGAAAGAGCAATTCTCAAATTCTCGTCAAAAGGCAAAAACCCAGAATAGTAAAACAATTCTTAACAATAAAAGAAAAACTGGGGAAATCACCATCCCTGACCTCACACGTTAATACAGAGCAATAGTGATAAAAGCTGCATGGTATTGGTACAGTGACAGGCATGTGAAAACTCTTAGAATCCATTCTTCTGTATTATTTTTTTAAAATATGGGTCAATAACTTCTTCAAAAGCCCAAATCTCAACACGTCTGAACTGAGGACAAAGACTCCAAGTGAGTTTTTGTGGGAAACATAAATAGTTAGTTCAGTGGTCTACCTTTGGGGGTTGCAGCCTATATGCCAATGCTGGTTGTCTCAACTCCAAATTGGGAGAGGATAAAGTCAGTGTGAGCTGGACTGCAACTAGAATTCTTCCAATTATTCATGAGCCACCAAGTTCTACTCTGGATAAGAGACCACAGTTACAGTTTTGGACCATTCAATGTGTCTAGAGCTAATGTAACTTGTAGGCTTTTAGGAGGAAGAGGATAGACTGGTTAGCACCTCAGGTCTCTGTCTGAGTTGTGGAGTCTTTTCCTCATTTTCCCTTATCCAAGGGCTCTGTGAATGCGAATTAATCGGTGTCTCTGATTTGGTGATTGGAGTTATTTATTTGATTTCCATACTTGGAACTCTTTCTTCCCTCACAAGCAATACAGTTTATTTTATCTGATAGAGAAAAACTAAAATAAATTCAATTAATAGTTATCAAACTATGATATGAAAGCATAACACAAATAAAAGGTGCCCTCACATCCATAAACATTGTAGGTATATCAGGTGTAACTTTTAATCTTGATTGTCAATGAGACTTATAATTATTTTAAACTTCATATTATATTTTTCTTACTTAGTCACCTTACATCCTACTCACTGCCTCCCTCCTGGCTACCCCCTCCCACAATTCTTTCCCCATACCCCACTTCTCCTCTGAGCTGGTGGGAGGCCCCTGGGTATCCCCCTTGAGGTCCCCCCTCCCCGCATCCTGGCACTTCAAGTCTCTGCAGGTCTAGGCACTTCCTCTCCCACTGAGGCCAGACAAGTCAGCTCAGCTGGTAGAACATATCCCAGTTGTAGGTAACAGCTTTTGGGGTAGCCCCTCATTCCAGTTGTTCAGGACTCACATGAAGGTCAAGCTGCACTTCTGCTACATATGAGTAGGGAAGCCTAGATCAGCTCTTGGAAGTTCTTTGGTTAGTGGTTCAGACTCTTGAGAACTCCGAGGTCCAGGTTAGTTGACTCTGTGGGTCTTATCGAGTTCTTATTCCCTTCAGAGCCCAAAATCCTTCCTCTTATTCTTCCACAAGAGTCGCCAAACTCCATCCACTGTTTGGCTGTGGGTGTCTGAATCTGTCTGAGTCAGATGCTGGGTGCCTTTCAGAGGACAACATGCTCCTGTCTGCAAGCATAACAGAGTATATTTCCTAGTGTTAGAGATGGGTACTTGCCCATGGCATAGGTCTCAAGCTTGGTCAGTCATTGGTTCACCAGTCTCTGCACCATTCCCTGTATCAGCATTTTGGAGCTCTTACATATACTGTTCTATTAGCAGTATATTAGTCTGTTCACTTACTTCTCTTTGAGAAATGTTGTGATAAATTAGTATATGTCATAGTTCCCCATGACTCAGACTATTGAAAATACTACTCTGAATCCACTATCCATTATAGTAACCATGCCAGCTTGGTTTTGCTGATTAAATGCCACTGTTTGCTTCCAAAACATTAACGTCCAGCTCACTTACTTCATGCGGTAGTACACAGTACTTGTCACATGACTTCTTCACCTACAAAGATTAGCATCCCAGAGGTCATGCCTAATCTCAAAGTTTTATTTATTATTTTAATAATTGATTAATTTTTGAGATTAGAATTACATCATTTTCCCCTTGAAAACATTATGCCTTCTATTTTTCTGTGTGGCAGATGGTACATCCTGATATGTGAGCCACTTTATATATATATATATATATATATATGTCATTATTAAACATGCCTAATGTACTTCTTGACTGTATATGCCTTGAGAATGTCCTTGATACTGTGAGACATAGTTAATACTACAACTAAGAACCTGGTTCAGTTTGAGAGATCAAAGAAGCACATAGCTAAACTGCATGACCCAATTCCACATTATGTCTCCAAATGCAAATTATTCAAGTTCCTAAATGGAGTTAAGGGGAAGATTATTGCCTTGGCTAGGCTTGATTGCCTTGAAATTAAAATAACACCTAAAGCAGTGCAGTTGGGGCTTTTCTTTAGTGCTCTAGACAAGACACTGAAACTTAAAGGAGAAGTGGGACTTGAAAGTGGTCATAAGGCAGGTTTCAGAGTATAATGACAAACATTTTGAATAAATAAAATCTGCTTGTACTAAGTGAAGTAGAAATTCATTTACTTCCAGGGTTTAGGGACCTTTGGAAGGTGGACTGTGATTCAAGGCCTTTTGGAGCTTTGTAGCTAGTAAAATACCCTGTCAAGTAATCAGAAATTAATAAACCCTAAACTATTTTCTATTGAGATTTTCAAGTAACAAGACTGAATTTTTGAGGGGGGTGGAAGGAGAAAGAGCTGACACTTTGGAATCACAGATGTGAATACAAACCACACTATTTAACTCTGTACTCAGACTTGACTAGTATTCCACATAGTAGTATGTCTCTGTTTTTTATATATCGGTGGAGGAGTTGGTAAGTGAAAATATGCACAAATTATAATACAGTAAATTTATGAGTCATTATAAAATCTCAATAAATACTACTTAGCTATGTAGCCAGATGAATGAAAAAAGACAAAATAATGGTATTTTAAACACCAGTTTCCATAGATATGAAGCTAATGAGATAAATTATTTTGTATTATGCTAATATAAAACATATTGTTATCTATTCATATTTTAAACTAATCAGTATTTTTTTCAGGTTTAAACAAACAGAAAAAATCATACCAGGTAATTAACTGGGCTCCACCTGAAGAGCAAGGAAATAAAATTCAAAAACAATTTGAGCTCCTTGTGAAAGAAAGCCTGCATGGCAGGTAATTTGCATAAAATCTTTGAACCAAAATGTCATGAACAAAGTCCTACAAAATAACAGATGAATGAGTTCAAGAGAAAAGGATGTTTGGATGGATGATGGATGGATGTGTGGATGGATGGATGGATGGATGGATGGGTGGGTGGATGGGTGGATGGATGGATGGGTGGGTGGGTGGATGGATGGGTGGATGGATGGATGGGTGGATGGATGGATGGGTGGATGGATGGATGGGTGGATGGATGGATGGGTGGATGGATGGGTGGGTGGATGGGTGGATGGATGAATGGGTGGGTGGGTAGGTGGGTGGATGGGTGGATGTTTGGATGGATGATGGATGGATGTGTGGATGGATGGGTGGGTGGGTGGGTGGGTGGGTAGGTGGGTGGATGGATGGGTGGATGGATGGATGGATGGATGGATGGATGGATGGGTGGGTGGGTGGATGGGTGGATGGATGGATGGGTGGGTGGGTGCGTAGGTAGATGGATGGGTGGGTGGATGGGTACATGGATGGCAAAAGGGAATGCTGAAGTAGAAATGTTGGATGATGGAAATAGACATGTGATTGGTTGGATGAATGATGGAATGGAGGGATAAAAAAATTGATGAAGGGCAACAGAAGAGTGGAAAAATATCACCACTCCTTCAATCTGTATTGTCTTTATTAATGAAGACAAATCTGTAGGAAGAGTGATTAGTTATATCTGTGTCTTTCTTACAAGACTTTATGTACAATTTTTATGTATTATATATTCAAAGAATATAAGATAGAAATTTCAACTTCTTATTTCTGAGAAATAAGGCATAATAATTGAAGATGGTGATTTTGTAAGAAAAATAATTTTTTATTTGGGCTATAGCTTAGGAAGTTCAAGGTAATGGTACCACTATCAGCTAAACTCAACTGAAAGTGTAAGAATGTTGGTGAGATGTATGTTTGTGCTCATCAAGGGAGTAGGGTTACTTGTTTGATAATAATTTCTCAAGAAGTAACCCAGGGTCCCATGAGAACTATCTTAATCACCTAAGAAGGGCCCACAAACACCTTCCATTAGACTATATCTAGTAAAGATTAAAACCTCTACATGGCCAACCTCCAGCTGGGTGAGGAACTTAAACCACCAAGTCCACATTGTGACTTGATGTTCTCTGCACAAGAGGCAGAGATCTAAGTGATTCTAGGTTCTGACCTTGAGAGCTTTTGTTGTGGGATTCTGTACCATACTGTTTAGATACATACCCTCTCACCCCATCTTGAATCTGTGATCTCTAGATAGCAGAAACTTTATTACGTTCTCTGGGCAGGAATTTTATCATCCACTTCTCTAGTTTTATAGAAAAGGTTTTTTGTTTTTTTCAATTCAGAGAATGATGTGAAGAGTGTTTCAGAGTAGAGTTCCCGGAAGAGTCATGACTGGGTGTGTTCAGAACTGCAGCATTATAAATTAAGAATAGTTATGTTAGCATGTCAGCATGCATTCTTACATAAAAATAAAGTTTAAATGAGTCTTGTAGTTTTATATTTAATGGTTTAATTTGTAGAATAGGAAGAAGAAAATTCTACTTCTCAGATTTTTCTTTTTAAATTCTAATATTATGGACGTTCCTTTTGTGAAGTAACTGATATAATGTAAGATGCACAGGGCTTAAAAACAATTGCTATCATCAGTGAGGAAATGGTTCTAAGTTACACAAATTGGTGGGGAAATAATAGAGTCACTTGATAACTTATATAAATGTGGTTTAAAGAGAAAAGTCATATATTTGAACAATTATACAGAGAACTCTGAACTGTCATGGTCAGTAACAGCAAACAAAGAGGGAACTGTGTTTACATTGATGGTGATGGGGTTTTTAATAAGTGGGGAAAATGGAATGAGAGAAAGTGGAAACATTTTAGAGGGTAGAAATATGAGGAACAGATTAGCAGAGTTGAAGATAATCATTACTAATTGGAGAGATGTGGTTGTAATACTTACCTAAAGTGTTGTCCTGGTGTATACTAAAGAATAGTGTGAAATTAACACCTCCTACCATATTTGTTATACTTTCCTATTCCAGACAGGAATTCCAAGCAGTCTTAAAGCTATATGAGCACTATGGGAATTTATGCACTCACTTGCTAAGCAGAGATGACATCATGGATTCCTTAAGGGATGAGAACTTTGACCTGTTGTATTTTGATGCAGTGGATCTCTGTTCTTTCCTGGTTGCTGAGAAGATTGGAAAACCATTTGTAGTTTTTCTTTCTATACTAGCTAACAATATTGACTTTGGACTCCCAAGCCCCTTGTCTTATGTTCCCATGTCTGGTTCTCTCCTGACTGACAAAATGGACTTCTGGGGCAGAGTAAAGAATTTTCTGATGAGTTTTGATTTCTCCATGAGACAAGAGAAAATACATTCTCAGTTTGACAGCACCATCCAGGAGCATTTTGAAGAAGGCTCTCAGCCAGTTTTGTCTCAGCTTTTACAGAAAGCTGAGCTGTGGCTTCTTAGTTCTGACTTTGCTCTAGAATTTGCTCGCCCCCTATTTCCCAATACTATTTATGTTGGAGGTTTAGTGGACAAGCCTGTTAAGCCAATACCACAGGTGAGTTAAACCTTAGCTCTTGGTATGGATTTCATGTAGAGGCCTTCATTGTATTGGTAGTAGAGTAATCCTGGGTCTGAAGTAAGTCATACTTTTTGCCATGCACTGGTTCTGAAATGATTAGTATTAGCTCTTCACTTAAAGTTGACATTTTTATTTTAATTTGTCAGTTTGGATCTCATGCAGAGACCTCCAGGTCATAGGTTGAAATAGTTACCTGCCAGATGAGCCCCTGACAGAACTCAGCTGAAGCAGGGGACATAGTCAAGGGTCACATCTTCTTAAAGTGCAGTGCTTTAACTCCAAGGTTTAAGACCTACTTATGTGGTACAAAGTCTGTGCTTCTTTTGCTTCCCCAGAGTCCTGGATTTGAAGGAACATCTTTGCTAGTTGCTGTTGATTGATAGCTGTCCTGGTGTCCAATAACTGGTAACTGGGAAGACTTAAAGAATCAACAGAGAACTCTTTGAAAACGGATATAGCTGGGCAGAACTTAGCAGGAGTGGCACCAAGAACTGTGTCTGTTGTTCGGTGTCTCTAGCCTATTGAACCCTTGGTACTAGGGCTCATAACTGTAAGCTTTCAATGCTGCTCATGTAGTTTGAATCAACAAATATTTACACAAGACAATTTTAAAAGATAACAAAGAAGAATTAAATAGTTAAATTATGAGGCAAAAGTTGCACATTATAACTTTAAACAATAAGAATTACAAACAAATTCTACAAACATGATGTATTATCAAGGTATATGACCTAGTCGAATGGATAAATTAGTAAGTACAAGTTTATATATATAAATACATACACACAAACACATATATACATATATACATATATATGTGTTTTTGTGTATGTATGTACGCAAAAGTAAGTCAAGAGCAAATAGAAAATCTGAAGCTAGAATGTAGATTGTATCAGTAACCAAAATCTTTCATTAAAAATAGGCCAATCCCTCAGTAGCTACCTTCTCAAGACCTTGAAGTGCCAGGGTTGGGGCATGCCCAAGGTCCCCACCTGCTTAGAGGAGAAGGGGAGCAGGGTGGGAGAAGGGTTGTGGGAGGGGGGACTAGGAGGGGACAGTGAACAGGATGTAAAGTGAGTAAGTAAAAAGATAAATTTACAAAAAAAGAAAATACATAGATCTTTTAGTGAATTTTAAATTAATAAGCATCTTTGTATATAAAAATGCAGAAAGAAAACAGTTAAAAATGATTATTTGACTCTGAACCTGAAAAAATACAGTGAATGAATCATTCTTTAAATTTTCAGAGAAGATAAAATAAAATATAGGAGATAATCTATTCTGATAGAGATGTGAAATACACTATTTACTTGGTTTCTGCAAGGTGGATTTTAAGGAATTCATGGCACCCAAATCTGTAGGATTTGAGCTATTCAGAGGATGAAAATCAGCTTAAAAGGACACCCATTTGATTTGAGAAGCAATGAGACAGGATTTTGCCAAAAAAAGAGGGGGTAAATTTATCAGTTATGGAAAGAATGTGAACCAAAGTCATAAACTAAAGAAAGCAAAATTGAAAGGACAGTGAGTTAGAACAACAGACATAGGAAGCTGAAATAATAGACTATGGCAAGGGAAGCTGCGAGGACTGGGGAGGATGATCAGATGATGTAGAAACCCAAAAGGGATGAGCTCAGGGAAAGAAAGTATATCTGAATGGGAGGCAGCATTACAGCTGATATTACAGAACCAGTGAGAAACCAACCAGCCTGCCAAATGTTGAAACAAAAGCTCACTGGGGCTAGGAAGCCATCCACTGGGGAGTAACAATGGGAATGTAAACTAAATCTGACATGGGGTGTTAGTAGACCATGTTAGTAAATAATTGTTGTACAGCAAGCATAAAATTGAATATTTAATTATATTAAATAAATAAAAAACATACCAATTATTAGTTTTCAATTAACTAATTGTATATAATTGGTTGGTATTAACAACGATAAGTAATAAATGTCTGATTAGGTTAATCAATTGTTTTAAAGGTGCTGGCCTGAAAATGAATTGAAAATTAAATTCACAATTTTAGACATTTAAAAACTGATTTCCAGTATGAACCAATAAATGCACCATTCGCTCAGACCAATTCTTTTAAAGTCAATTATAAAATATATGTTTGAAGTCTACTATTTGTCTATCCTGTTTTTCTTATGTCGTTACAAAAAAGTTTTAGTATACAAAAATTAGGCTAGTGCTATGCAGATTAATTTTGAATTAAATGAAATGTTTAAGTGAATGTTTATTCCTGTACTTTAAATCATGAAGAACTGGGCGTGGTGGCGCACGCCTTTAATCCCAGCACTTGGGAGGCAGAGGCAGGTGGATTTCTGAGTTCAAGGCCAGCCTGGTTTACAGAGTGAGTTCCAGGACAGCCAGGGCTTCTCAGAGAAACCCTGCCTTTAAAACAAAACAAACAAACAAAACAACAACAACAACAAAAAAAAAACAAAGCAAAACAAAACAAAACACAAAACAAAAAAAAAGAAAGAAAAGAAAAAGATAAGACATTGAGGAAATTTCACAGGAATCAAGAGTTCCCAATATATTTGATGAAGTTACTATTACTTTATATTAAGCCTAGAAAACAAAACCAGAAGATAATAAATTATATAAAACTGACTGTGTGAAAAATTTTGGTATAGTATATTTCTACAATAAATATAAACTGACAAACTGATATTCAAAATAGTTTAGTGTTGCCTCAAATTGCTAAATTTAGAACTGCCATATCAAGTCAGTCTCCTCCTAACAACGTGTCTTAAACAATTAAAAAAAAACCCTAGTTACTCAAGTGAAATCGTATGTATATATATTTACTTGTAAGGGTAATTCATAAGAGATCAAAAGTGAATCAAATCAAATGTTGGCCAATGGGTACGTGAAAATTGCCTGATACGTGTTAATATTTTTCTTGCACAAAAAGTATGATGGTATATAAAATGATGTGGATAAACTTCAAAATTGTACACAAAGTAAAGTGGACAACAAAAATGGCATATGATGCATATTTCCATTGGTGTACAGTTTTAATAATATGCAAATATGGAGACACAATAATCAAATTGGTTAATTTAGAGCTCAGGAAAGGAAGGCATGGAGAATGAATGCTTACTCAATAAAAGGCTTTTTTTTTTCTAAGCAGAAATTATATAGGACTAGTGATAACATAATGACTATACTAAATTAATGTGTAGTTCTACATTATAATACATATGTTTGCAATGTACAAATTTCACTTAAATAAGAACCCAACAATGTGGGCAATATACACCAATACCACACCAAACTGAGGTTAGCCCTGGTGGTTAGTGCTGTAAAGACACTTCCTTGTTTCTATTTTTATGTCATGGCTTCAAACAGTAAAACAGGAAGTGAAATATTAAGAAATCAGTAAGATCAGAATATCATGGAATATTGAAGCAAAAATATGCCAAGTGGTACATTTGACAAGATCTCCCCCTCCTGCTCATAATTCTTATGACACTAACATCATTTGTGGATTTTCAACTTATATTCAGGAAGGTCAATCACTCCTTTTCTTTTTTTCATCAAGAATTCCCACTGCATTAGCCAAAACACTAGCATCTCTACATATGCATGAAAAACTCTCATATCTCCATTCCACCCATAGCCTTCAATGGAAGAGATGATGAGTCTGATACTCTAGTTAAGACTTTAGTGAAGAAGGACAACCTCAACTGTCCAAACTCCCAATTTCATAAATATTGTTAGACATAGACATTCAGGATCTTGAACTTTTGCAGGTATGTTATGTAATAAGGACATCATCACATGAATAAGATACATGATGCTGCCCCAGTCATTCTTAATTATTCGAAAACATATGTCAGGCTGGGCATGGTAGCACATATCTTTAACCCCAGCACTTAGGAGATAGAGGCAGATGGATATCTGTGAGTTTGAGGTCAGTCAGGGCAACATAATAGAGAAATCTGCTCCAATCAATCAATCAACTATCAATCATTCAAACAACTAAAACCCAAAATATGTTTATGTGAGAATATGTTGGTAAATCTCATAAAACGGCTCCTAGTAAATCCAGACACCATAAGCATGAACATAGGAACATGACACAGCTGCACAGGGACTATGAAATAATTTTATCATATGGAACATGAGCTCCTGAAGCATGGGTTTACTCAATACCTGGCCTGCTTTCTCATCATCACTGCTTTGGCTTTTATAAACCACCTCCTTTACTGTCTTCCCTCTACAATTCTAGGATTTGGAGAATTTTATCTCTCAGTTTGAAGACTCAGGTTTTGTCCTTGTGGCCCTGGGCTCCATAGCAACCATGCATCAGACCATGGAAATTATTAAGGAGATGAACAGTGCCTTTGCTCACCTCTCTCAAGGGGTGCTATGGACATGTAAGGATTCTCATTGGCCCAAAGATGTCTGATTGGCCCCAAATGTGAAAATAGTGGACTGGATTCCTCAGAATGACCTGTTGGGTAAGGATTGTCCAGATCTGCCATCTTACTCCCATTTCATGTTTTGTAGACTCACCTAGTGTCTCATTGGGCACTGATATTCACAGAAGATGCTGATCATAAAGATAAGTCTCCAGAAGGCAGGAAAGAAGCTGGAGTTGTTAGGGAGCCAGGCTGTGCTTCAGACCAGATATAGCAGCAATTTCTGTTTCCTGCTCAACTCAGGAACCGTCTTAGGTTTCCAAAGGAACTTCTTCCTTGAACAGTATCTAAGCTGAATATAGTCATTCTAATCTGACCCTAGACTTGTGAAGTGCAAGCACAGAGTCCTGCTTGTAGGCTTGCGGTGACTCTATGAATATTTGCATGGCATAGGCTTAGCATGATTAGGAGTGCAAACATTCAGACACAAATTACTTGTCTACTGAGGTTGAAAATGCAAATCTCCTTATTGAAGTCTTCAGGGTTTAAGGACACTGGAATTTACCTGCATATTAACCCGGATAACCTCAGATATAATACTGAGACTTTGAGTAATTGGGCAAGAGAGGGTTCTTTACATTTCAGGTCCTTGTTCTTGCTTCTGTACTGCCATGTGAAGACCCACCACTACCATACTGGCTAGATCAGAGTTTCAAAAAGGAGATTATGGCTGAAAGTTAGTTGAGAAATTTTGGACAAAGATGCTTTTTAGTAAAACTGCAGCTACATGACAGAGGAAGGACTTACTTTCCAGGGAATATGAGTAGATTCCATGTGAAACACATTCTGAGATGGATTCTTTATAACCATCAAAAATGTATTAGCTTGTTCTGAGCATGGAGCAATGGGGAAGCCCTGTAAATACAGAAGTGAAAGTCTACTGTGCCCATACTGCAAGCTTCTCTCCAAATAGAGTAGGCAATACACAGAGGATACAGTTAGTGAGAAAGCAGATGTGCACAGCAAGAGAAAGCATGGATGCGAAAACTGAAGAAAGCATTAACGGGAAATGGATGAGGGCAATAACGGGGGATATGCCTGTCTTTGTCACTCTCCTCTGTAGCTGTCCCTGGCTTCTCAGTTCAGAGAAGTCAGAATCTGTGTGGTGAGTCAAGTGAACTTTGCATTCTGGGATATCCCCTTTTGAATTTCTATTTTTTCATTCAATTAAAATATGATTGCATTACTTTCCCCATCCCTCCTCTTTCATCTACTCTGCCCATATATCACCCCTCACCTACCTCCTCCCCAAGTCACAGAGCCTTCTCTTCTCTAATTATTCTGCTACATATACGTACAAGTAAACATATAAACATAACTTGCTGTGTCTGGCCAGTGTTGCCTGCAAGTATATGTTTCTAGTGTTGCCCATTTGCTATTGAATAAAACCAATCAGGAGCTCATTCCTGGGGAGGGAGGAAGCTAATGCTCCCTCTCTCAGCTGTTCATTGCCTGACTCTTTACCTAGTGATGGGTCCATGACCTCTCATGTATACTGCGATGCCAATTGATGCTATTATTGTTGTTCAGGTTAGAAAGCTGTGCTGTTGAGATTTTTGCAGGTGTAATTTACTTATCAAAGTTACAAAGATGTCCTGACTCCTTGGTCTTAGGATCTTGCCATTCACTTATCTGGGATGTGTCTGGAGCCTTACGTGCAGGAAATGTATTGTAGGTATGTCAGTCAGAGCCAGACACCCCACAGTCAGCTGTTCTATACATTTTGACTAGTGGTAGCTTTCTGGAATGGTTTCCCTGTGCTTCTGAAAGAAGATTCTTTGATAAGGAGTGAGAACTATGCTTTGGAATGCACTTAGGAAACCACACTGGTTCAGGAAAGTGACATTCTTTTCAGGCATTTTTGGGTTTTTAACTGGTATTTCTTGGCTCTGCTGTTTTACCTGTTACCTGGACCTTTTTATACTGAAATCTTGGACCATCTTTCTCTTTTGCAACAGCTCACCCTAGCATCCGTCTGTTTGTCACCCATGGGGGACTGAATAGTGTAAATGAGGCTATCGAGCATGGAGTGCCCATGGTGGGGACTACTATTTTTGGAGACCAACCTGACAACATGGTCCGAGTAGAAGCAAAGAACCTTGGTGTTTCTATTCAGCTACAGACGCTCAAGGCAGAGTCATTTTTGCTCACCATGAAAGAAGTCATAGAAGACCAGAGGTATGCAGCTCTCTGGGTTGTGGTCCCTTAGGCTGAATGCAGGCCTGACACAGGGATCTGTGTTGTCTGCTTTCCAGTGAAACCAGAATTTTGTGGGATGTGTTGAAACACCTGCGTGATTCTTGAAGGCCCTGCCTTTCCTTTGCTATTAATCGTAATTTTGGGTGAAGTGCAGAGAGTATGTTACTACCTACTGTGGTGTGATGATTTCTTATCTACACAGTATCTTTCAGCTTATTTATCAGATACCTACAGACTTCCAGTTGAGTCAGAAGAGGATTGTCTCAGTTACTAATCTACTGTGAAGAGGCAACAAATAAAATAAAATAAAATAAAATAAAATAAAATAAAATAAAATAAAATAAAATATTTAATTGGGGGCTGGCTTACAGTTTCAGAGATTAGGGATATGGGCACAGTCAGGCAGGCGTGGTACTTGAGCAGTAGCCTAGAGTATACATTCTGCTCTGCAGGTAGGAGATAGAAAGAGAGCAAGACTGGGCCTCTTGTGGACATTTTAAAACCTCCTGTGACAAACTTTCTCCAACAAAGTCACAGCTCTTAATCCTTTCTAAACAGCCACCAATTGAAAAATAAGCATTCAAACATATGAGCCTTCAGGGGTCATTCTCATTCAAGCTACAAGGCCTTTTCTTATTTTTCATATGGCTGGTCTCTCCTCCTAAGGTCTTGTCATGCTACTCGGAGGACCATCTCTCAAATGTCTTCCTCTTAGGAGACCATGCACTTAGCTATGATTTCTTTCTACCCTTGAATTCTCTCATTATCTGTCACTTTCTCTTCGACACTTGGAAAGATTTGCAACATTTCCAACAGGTGTGTCATTATTGTCTGCTCTACACTAGCACCTAGAAAGCATGTACCACGAAGAAGCAGTTTCCACTCTGTTCCTAGGGCTCAGGACAGGTCTGTTATAAAGGAACTTTTCATAAGTCTAGCACAAGTGAGACATGCACAGGTGACCCACATATCACTTGCCTACCTAGCACAGTGATTTCACAACCAAATAGGATTAAATCCTCAGGTTTCAATGTCCTAACCGCTTCATCAGATGTACATCCTGTCACATATTCCAATGTATTTAATGTGAGCACACCTTCAGCACCATAGGAGCAATCCTTCCAGACATAGTCATTTTTAAAACAATTCCCTTCAAGGGTTAATTTTGATCCTTTCTGTATAAGGATTTTATTTTTAGCATTTTATTAAACGTTTAGTTGGAACTCAGGTAGGTAGTGTCAAGGGTATGCCAACAATTTTGTTTGATGCTGACCTATGGGTATGTCCTTGGAAAAAATACATGTGTGTGTGTGTGTGTGTGTGTGTGTGTGTATGTATGTATGTATATTGCATTGGTAACACATCCTCTCTTTATCTGCTCATAGGTACAAGTCTGCGGCAATGGCTGCCAGAGCCATTAGGCGCTCCCACCCCTTGACATCCACCCAGCGTCTGGTGGGCTGGATTGACCACATCCTACAAACCGGGGGAGGCGCACACCTCAAGCCCCATGCCTTTCAGCAGCCATGGCACGTTCAGAACTTGCTGGATGTTCTGTTGTTTCTGGTGGGGTTCACTCTTGGCACCTTGTGGCTATTTAAGAAAGTGCTGACATTGTTGCTAAGGTCCCTAAGTGGGACCAGGAAAGAAAAGGAATCTTAATGTTAAGTTTGATTGGGGTAGGATATTGGGAACTCTGGCTCCTTAAAGGCTTTTCCTCACCCGGCACGAGGAATTTCCATTTTCCTCTAGTCATGGTGGACTTCCAGTTGTCCTCAGTATTTCTGTCTTTCATAATTCTCATATAATACACTGACTTCCTGGCGACTCCTCATTATCTGGATCCCTATGCTCTAGTACAAATCTTCCTTTCCCAGCATTTTCTTTCCTTTCCTTTCCTTTCCTTTCCTTTCCTTTCCTTTCCTTTCCTTTCCTTTCCTTTCCTTTCCTTTCCTTTCCTTTCCTTTTCTTCCTTTCTTTCGTTTTTTTTTTTTAAGTTTTACTTATTATTACTATATGTGAGTACACTGTAGCTGTCCACACCAGAAGAGGGCAGCAGATCACGTTAAGGATGGTTGTGAGCCACCATGTGGTTGCTGGGATTTGAACTCAGGACCTTTGGAAGAGCAACCAGCCAGTGCTCTTAACCACTGAGCCATCTCACCGTGTTCTGACAGCTTCTTCAATCCTCTGTGAGATCTTGTTCTTCAATTCTTATTTCTCCTATCATTTGGGATAAAACTCCCACGTATTTGACAAGTTATTTTTACTCCTATACTTTTCTTATCTCATAAGCTCTCCTAATAGTTCAGAATGCCTCCTCTGCTGCATTGCACTCTTCCCATTGGATGGGACCAGCCACTCTCAGGATATAATAGAAAACGTTTTGCCGGACAATGGCAACATGTGAATGAATTTTTTTTTTTCTTGAGAGAAATCAGTGTTAAAGCGCATGGGCAATTGAAAACTTTGGAGAAATGATTTTTGATAAAACTGTGATATGGAAGATTTATTTCTTGATGTCTGAGAAATTAAAATCAGGAAATAAAAGAAATTACAGTTTATCTACTCATTGGAATAACAGCTATGTGAAAAATGGAATAAATCAGAGATTAATAAGTTGGTACAGAATGAAGTTCAATATTGTTAACTAAAATGGTACAAAGAGAAGTAATAAATATAGAATGTCCTGTTTTTTCAACATAGTAGGAGTTAAAAAACGATGAACAATATGTGTTTATTAATAAAAATTATATAAAACACACACGAGGAAATGCTGTGAGGTTCATTTGCAGTGCATGGATGAAGCTATTATAGTTCAGATTACACACAGCCTCTGGATGTGTAGCTGTGCTAATATTTTATATACAGAACATATTAAAATAGAAAAAATGGTTGAGTGTTTAAAATAAAACATATATGGAAAAGATCGTACTTCTCTTCAGCATTTTTATAACCATGAAAAACATAAAAATGAAAATCTATCATGACAGTTGAGAGATTTTTATTTAGTTTTTAGATTTTCAGATGGAAGAGAAATATATTACAAATGACCTTGCAATGCATTATCTGTATTTCATAGTGGTGCAGATTATCATTTGAGAATGTATTAACTTGGCATAGGATTGAGAAAATGAGTAAATAATTTGGAAATGTTGAGAGGTTTCATAGCTACTAAAAAGAGAATCAGAAATGTGGTTTGAAAAGAGCAGTAGCATTACTGTATGGGCTTAAGAGCTGATCAAGAATTCATAATTTTATTTGATAAAGATAGGAAGAGCTCAACACAGAGGTACAGAGAAGTGATTTTTATAATCACAGTTAACCTGTTTATTCTCTAGATCTGACCAAATACACACACACACACACACACACATCCCAAACAAACAAACAAACCCAGCAGTCTTTTATTAGCAAGGAGTGGGCCTAGGCACCATATTCTAATCTCTAAATAGGATTTCCCATGAGGAGCTATGATGCCTTGGGAAACTGTGATTGGAAGAACCCATTTCCTGCACTCTAGTCCAGACCCTTCTGTCTACCTGACTTCACTCCACCCTAATCACATCCAACTTCTAGACCCATCCTTTCTTCTGCTCAGGGCCAAACTATTTGCTGATGATACATCCTGGGAGAGGAGAACGATTGTCTTCAGCCATATATCCACTGGTGACCTCACCAGGCTCCAATGGATGGTTCCAATCCAATGATTACACAGCCCTCCTTAAACTAAATCGGACCAAAACAAGACAGAGAGGCATGAATCTGGAAGTGAGAAGCATACTGAATCCCTGCCCGTGTCCGCACTTTCCCTTAATTTGTTAAATACCATGCCCTACTGGAAGGAGACTTGGAAAGAGACTAAGGGAAGTTTTGAGGCAAGTGATTATTAATGTTGAATAAATCTCATTTGATGTTTATGTCAAATCTCAGAAATTATACTGTTCATTTGAATGATATTAAAAATCAACTACCACACTTGTCTGAGTAAAATGTGTAACAGGAAGTGGACCAGAGGCCTTTCTAGAAAGTTCTGTTCCTAGTTTTTTGGATGACTCCAGGGTAGATGGAGCCTGGGGATGGGAGTGTGGTAGGCCGTTGGATGTTACAGATACTCAGGGTAGAAAATGTGGCTTAATTTACTCCCAAAGCAAACAACAAGCCTGCTTTTGCTCTGGCAAACATATTGCTAAGAACAAGTGTGGAGCTAATAGAGAACAAAGGGTAAAGTTACAGAAGCTAAAACACCGTGGGGAAAGGTATCTTCTTAGTGTGTGAATGTAGAATTTAAAAAACGAGGGCATTGCCTATAATTGCTGCTACTTGCTCCTAAGGGTTGTGGTTTCCTGATTCACCTGGCAATAAGTCACCAGGGAGACAGCCTTGTAGAGTCAGAAGGGAGCCGCCTGAAGCAAGTATGGCAATTTATCAAGCATTTCCTTTTAAAACGTGGGATACCAGTTTTGATGCTGTTTTAGAAACCAAACAATTGCCAGTAGAACTTCCGCCTACCATTTCTTCCAGAACAAACAGCTTGTTGGGTTTTCACAGTCACTGGGATTTCCTAGGTAACGAGGAGTGTAAACTTGAGAAAAGGCAGAACCAGCATATGAATGACAGCGAGCGGAGCCAATCAGAGCATGACTTTGCTTCAGCGTTCCCAGGCTATCCAATTAGAACTGAAAGCCTTGAAAGGCCAGGACAGCAAAGGAAGACAGGTAAGAGGGAGACACAGGACCATGGGAGGAGACTAGAGTCCCCAGGGCCAGAAGTCCAGAGTTTCACCGTGAAGCAGCCTGCGGCTACAGACGAGCATTTCAGGTAATTCAATGCTTTCATTTGTTTAATTCACTGTCACTGTTTTTGTTTCATTTTTAAGATGAGGATCTCTTATCTAAAAAGAAAAGTTAAAAGTCAGTGAGAATGCATGTCCTGACGAAGCCATCCCTAGACTCTCAGTGCACAAAGAGCACAGCTGGTCCCCAGGTGTAGACTTTTGGAATAGATGCTTAGACAAAAATCAATTTCATTTAGCAAAGGCAAAAGAGATAACACTTTCAGAGTGGTGCCTATTTGCTGGGTCATTGGATGAGAAGTTTCTTTGATGACTTGCAGTAACTATCCCGATGGCCACAGACAAAACAGAGCTTAGAATTCTGTCTCCAACTCACAAAATGATCAACAGATTTAGCATTATTCCCATTTATTCTGTGAGATAAGTTTGTACTGATTATACCACATCCTGTGAATCCATGACAGATGCAGGATAAAAATTTAGAGTTTTTAATTTAGCGTTTTTTTTTTGTTGTTGTTGTTACTTGAGAATTGAATACATTAGTACTATATTTATTTAATATCTACCCTCCACTCTCCACTCTTTAAATTCATGGCCTCTTCTTTTTTAATTCTCTCCCTTCTCCCCCCTCTCTGTTTCACACACACGCACACATACACACACACAGGCACGCACACACACACACACACAGTGAGCTTATTTAGTGATGCCCATGAGTACATGCATGTAAGACTGACTGCTTCGTGTGAGATGCGTTATCCAGAAAGTCCTCCCTATAGAAAATGGATTCTCTCTGTCTCAGCAGCCATTGATTGACTGGAGCTCTTTTTTCTTATGATTAAAAAAACAGAAAACCAAAAATCACTTCTTTGAGATCATAACTGTATTATGCCCCCATCCCTTAACCTCTCCAATCCTTCCCATATGCCCTCTTTGCTCTGTTTAAAATTGGCCATGTGTTTCTTTTTTTTTTTTCATTTTTTATTAGGTATTTAGCTCATTTACATTTCCAATGCTATACCAAAAGTCCCCCATACCGACCCACCCCCACTCCCCTACCCGCCCACTCCCCCTTTTTGGCCCTGGCGTTCCCCTGTACTGGGGCATATAAAGTTTGCAAGTCCAATGGGCCTCTCTTTCCAGTGATGGCCGACTAGGCCATCTTTTGATACATATGCAGCTAGAGTCAAGAGCTCCGGGGTACTGGTTAGTTCAAAATGTTGATCCACCTATAGGGTTGAGATCCCTTTAGCTCCTTGGGTACTTTCTCTAGCTCCTCCATTGGGAGCCCTGTGATCCATCCATTAGTTGACTGTGGGCATCCACTTATGTGTTTGCTAGGCCCCGGCATAGTCTCACAAGAGACAGCTACATCTGGGTCCTTTCGATAAAATCTTGCTAGTGTATGCAATGGTGTCAGCGTTTGGATGCTGATTATGGGGTGGATCCCTGGATAAGGCAGTCTCTACATGGTCCATCCTTTCATCTCAGCTCCAAACTTTGTCTCTGTAACTCCTTCCAAGGGTGTTTTGTTCCCACTTCTAAGGAGGGGCATAGTGTCCACACTTCAGTCTTCATTTTTCTTGAGTTTCATGTGTTTAGGAAATTGTATCTTATATCTTGGGTAGCCTAGGTTTTGGGCTAATATCCACTTATCAGTGAGTACATATTATGTGAGTTCCTTTGTGAATGTGTTACCTCACTCAGGATGATGCCCTCCAGGTCCATCCATTTGGCTAGGAATTTCATAAATTCATTCTTTTTAATAGCTGAGTAGTACTCCATTGTGTAGATGTACCACATTTTCTGTATCCATTCCTCTGTTGAGGGGCATCTGGGTTCTTTCCAGCTTCTGGCTATTATAAATAAGGCTGCTATGAACATAGTGGAGCATGTGTCCTTCTTACCAGTTGGGGCATCTTCTGGATATATGCCCAGGAGAGGTATTGCTGGATCCTCCGGTAGTACTATGTCCAATTTTCTGAGGAACCGCCAGACTGATTTCCAGAGTGGTTGTACAAGCCTGCAATCCCACCAACAATGGAGGAGTGTTCCTCTTTCTCCACATCCTCGCCAGCATCTGCTGTCACCTGAATTTTTGATCTTAGCCATTCTGACTGGTGTGAGGTGGAATCTCAGGGTTGTTTTGATTTGCATTTCCCTGATGATTAAGGATGTTGAACATTTTTTCAGGTGCTTCTCTGCCATTCGGTATTCCTCAGGTGAGAATTCTTTGTTCAGTTCTGAGCCCCATTTTTTAATGGGGTTGTTTGATTTTCTGAAGTCCACCTTCTTGAGTTCTTTATATATGTTGGATATTAGTCCCCTATCTGATTTAGGATAGGTAAAGATCCTTTCCCAATCTGTTGGTGGTCTCTTTGTCTTATTGACGGTGTCTTTTGCCTTGCAGAAACTTTGGAGTTTCATTAGGTCCCATTTGTCAATTCTCGATCTTACAGCACAAGCCATTGCTGTTCTGTTCAGGAATTTTTCCCCTGTGCCCATATCTTCAAGGCTTTTCCCCACTTTCTCCTCGATAAGTTTCAGTGTCTCTGGTTTTATGTGAAGTTCTTTGAGCCATTTAGATTTGACCTTAGTACAAGGAGATAAGTATGGATCGATTCGCATTCTTCTACATGATAACAACCAGTTGTGCCAGCACCAATTGTTGAAAATGCTGTCTTTCTTCCACTGGATGGTTTTAGCTCCCTTGTCGAAATCAAGTGACCATAGGTGTGTGGGTTCATTTCTGGGTCTTCAATTCTATTCCATTGGTCTACTTGTCTGTCTCTATACCAGTACCATGCAGTTTTTACCACAATTGCTCTGTAGTAAAGCTTTAGGTCAGGCATGGTGATTCCACCAGAGGTTCTTTTATCCTTGAGAAGAGCTTTTGCTATCCTAGGTTTTTTGTTATTCCAGATGAATTTGCAAATTGCTCCTTCTAATTCGTTGAAGAATTGAGTTGGAATTTTGATGGGGATTTCATTGAATCTGTAGATTGCTTTTGGCAAGATAGCCATTTTTACAATGTTGATCCTGCCAATCCATGAGCATGGGAGATCTTTCCATCTTCTGAGATCTTCTTTAATTTCTTTCTTCAGAGACTTGAAGTTTTTATCATACAGATCTTTCACTTCCTTAGTTAGAGTCACACCGAGATATTTTATATTATTTGTGACTATTGAGAAGGGTGTTGTTTCCCTGATTTCTTTCTCAGCCTGTTTATTCTTTGTGTAGAGAAAGGCCATTGACTTGTTTGAGTTAATTTTATATCCAGCTACTTCACCGAAGCTGTTTATCAGGTTTAGGAGTTCTCTGGTGGAATTTTTCGGGTCACTTATATATACTATCATATCATCTGCAAAAAGTGATATTTTAACTTCCTCCTTTCCAATTTGTATCCTCTTGATCTCCTTTTGTTGTCGAATTGCTCTGGCTAATACTTCAAGTACTATGTTGAAAAGGTAGGGAGAAAGTGGGCAGCCTTGTCTAGTCCCTGATTTTAGTGGGATTGCTTCCAGCTTCTCTCCGTTTACTTTGATGTTGGCTATTGGTTTGCTGTAGATTGCTTTTATTATGTTTAGGTATGGGCCTTGAATTCCTGATCTTTCCAGAACTTTTATCATGAATGGGTGTTGGATCTTGTCAAATGCTTTTTCTGCATCCAACGAGATGATCATGTGGTTTTTGTCTTTGAGTTTGTTTATATAGTGGATTACATTGATGGATTTTCGTATATTAAACCATCCCTGCATTCCTGGAATAAAACCTACTTGGTCAGGATGGATGATTGCTTTAATGTGTTCTTGGATTCGGTTAGCGAGAATTTTATTGAGGATTTTTGCATCGATATTCATAAGAGAAATTGGTCTGAAGTTCTCTATCTTTGTTGGATCTTTCTGTGGTTTAGGTATCAGAGTAATAGTGGCTTCATAAAATGAGTTGGGTAGAGTACTTTCTACTTCTATCTTGTGAAAAAGTTTGTGCAGAACTGGAATTAGATCTTCTTTGAAGGTCTGATAGAACTCTGCACTACACCCGTCTGGTCCTGGGCTTTTTTTGGCTGGGAGACTATTTATAACTGCTTCTATTTCTTTAGGGGATATGGGACTGTTTAGAAGGTCACCTTGATCCTGATTCAACTTTGGTACCTGGTATCTGTCCAGAAATTTGTCCATTTCGTCCAGGTTTTCTAGTTTTGTTGAGTATAGCCTTTTGTAGAAGGATCTGATGGTGTTTTGGATTTCTTCAGGATCTGTTGTTATGTCTCCCTTTTCAGTTCTGATTTTGTTAATTAGGATTTTGTCTCTGTGCCCTCTAGTGAGTCTAGCTAAGGGTTTATCTATCTTGTTGATTTTCTCAAAGAACCAACTCCTCGTTTGGTTAATTCTTTGAATAGTTCTTCTTGTTTCCACTTGGTTGATTTCACCCCTGAGTTTGATTATTTCCTGCCGTCTACTCCTCTTGGGTGAATTTGCTTCCTTTTTTTCTAGAGCTTTTAGATGTGTTGTCAAGCTGCTCGTATGTGCTCTCTCCCGTTTCTTCTTGGAGGCACTCAGAGCTATGAGTTTCCCTCTTAGAAATGCTTTCATTGTGTCCCAAAGGTTTGGGTACGTTGTGGCTTCATTTTCATTAAACTCTAAAAAGTCTTTAATTTCTTTCTTTATTCCTTCCTTGACCAAGGTATCATTGAGAAGAGTGTTGTTCAGTTTCCACGTAAGTGTTGGCTTTCTGTTATTTTTTTTGTTATTGAAGATCAGCCTTAGTGCATGGTGATCTGATAGGATACATGGGACAATTTCAATATTTTTGAATCTGTTGAGGCCTGTTTTGTGACCTATTATGTGGTCAATTTTGGAGAAGGTACCATGAGGTGCTGAGAAGAAGGTATATCCTTTTGTTTTAGGATAAAATGTTCTGTAGATATCTGTCAGATCCATTTGTTTCATCACTTCTGTTAGTTTCAGTGTGTCCCTGTTTAGTTTCTGTTTCCATGATCTGTCCATTGGTGAAAGTGGTGTGTTGAAGTCTCCCACTATTATTGTGTGAGGTGCAATGTGTGCTTTGAGCTTTACTAAAGTGTCTTTAATGAATGTGGCTGCCCTTGTATTTGGCGCATAGATATTCAGAATTGAGAGTTCCTCTTGGAGGATTTTACCTTTGATGAGAACAAAGTGCCCCTCCTTGTCTTTTTTGATGACTTTGGGTTGGAAGTCAATCTTATCAGATATTAGGATGGCTACTCCAGCTTATTTCTTCATACCATTTGCTTGGAAAATTGTTTTCCAGCCTTTTATTCTGAGGTAGTGTCTATCTTTTTCTCTGAGATGTGTCTCCTGTAAACAGCAAAATGTTGGGTCTTGTTTGTGTAGCCAGTTTGTTAGTCTATGTCTTTTTATTGGGGAGTTGAGACCATTGATGTTAAGAGATATTAAGGAAAAGTAATTGTTGCTTCCTGTTATTTTTGTTGTTAAAGTTGGCATTCTGTTCTTGTGGCTGTCTTCTTTTAGGTTTGTTGAGGGATTACCTTCTTGTTTTTTCTAGGGCATTGTTCCCGTTCTTGTATTGGTTTTTTTCTGTTATTAACCTTTGAAGGGCTGGATTCGTGGAGAGATAATGTGTGAATTTGGTTTTGTCGTGGAATACTTTGGTTTCTCCATCTATGGTAATTGAGAGTTTGGCTGGGTATAGTAGCCTGGGCTGGAATTTGTGTTCTCTTAGTGTCTGTATAACATCTGTCCAGGCTCTTCTGGCTTTCATAGTCTCTGGTGAAAAATCTGGTGTAATTCTGATAGGCTTGCCTTTGTATGTTACTTGACCTTTTTCCCTTACTGCTTTTAATATTCTATCTTTATTTAGTGCATTTGTTGTTCTGATTATTATGTGTCGGGAGGAATTTCTTTTCTGGTCCAGTCTATTTGGAGTTCTGTAGGCTTCTTGTATGTTCATAGGTATCTCTTTCTTTATATTTGGGAAGTTTTCTTCAATAATTTTGTTGAAGATGTTTGCTGGTCCTTTGAGTTGAAAATCTTCATTCTCATCCACTCCTATTATCCGTAGGTTTGGTCTTCTCATTGTGTCCTGGATTTCCTGGATATTTTGAGTTAGGATCTTTTTGCATTTTCCATTTTCTTTGATTGTTGTGCCGATGTTCTCTATGGAATCTTTTGCACCTGAGATTCTCTCTTCCATCTCTTGTATTCTGTTGCTGATGCTCAAATCTATGGTTCCAGATTTCTTTCCTAGGGTTTCTATCTCCAGTGTTGCCTCACTTTGAGTTTTCTTTATTGTTTCTACTTCCCTTTTTAGGTCTAGTATGGTTTTGTTCATTTCCATCACCTGTTTGTATGTTTTTTCCTCTTTTTCTGTAAGGACTTCTACCTGTTTGATTGTGTTTTCCTGTTTTTCTTTAAGGAGTTGTAACTCTTTAGCAGTGTTCTCCTGTATTTCTTTAAGTGATTTATTAAAGTCCTTCTTGATGTCCTGTACCATCATCATGAGATATGCTTTTAAATCTAGGTCTAGGTTTTCGGGTGTGTTGGGGTGCCCTGGACTGGGCGAAGTGGGAGTGCTGGGTTCTGATGATGGTGAGTGGTCTTGGTTCCTGTTAGTAGGATTCCTACATTTACCTTTCGCCATCTGGTAATCTCTGGAGTTAGTAGTTATAGTTGACTCTGTTTAGAGATTGTTCTTCTGGTGATTCTGTTGCCGTCTCTCAGCAGACCTGGGAGACAGATTCTCTCCTCTGAGTTTCAGTGCTCAGAGCACTCTCTGCTGGCAAGCTCTCTTACAGGGAAGGTGCGCAGATATCTTGTTTTTGGACGTCCTCCTGGTCGAAGAAGAAGGCCCAAAACAGGGCCTCTCTCAGAAGCTGTGTTGCTTTGGCAGTTCCCAGAAGCTGTCAGCTTCTGTGGTGCAGACTCTCACCTGTGCAGACTAAAATCCTAAGTTCCAGGGAGTCCTGGAACCTAGATGGTGACCGCTGCTCCTGAGGCTGAGGCCGTCTCCCGAGCCAGGCGGACACCTGTCCTCTGGTCCGGACGGTGGCCGGCTGTCTGCGGCCCGCCAAGGGTGCTGCCTCAGCGGCTCTGTGCTTCTGCCCGTCCCAGAAGCTGTCCGGTTCTCTGGCGCACCCTCTAACCTGTTCAGACTAATTTCCTAAGTTCTGCTGAGTCCCGGAACCAAGATGGCGACCGCTGCTTCTGAGGCTGAGGCCGCCTCCCAAGCCAGGCGGACACCTGTCCTCTGGTCCGGATGGTGGCCGGTTGTCTGCGGCCCGCCCAGGCTGCTGCCTCAGCGGCTCTGTGCTTCCGCCCGTCCCAGAAGCTGTCCGGTTCTCTGGCGCACCCTCTAACCTGTTCAGACTAATTTCCTAAATTCTGCTGAGTCCCGGAACCAAGATGGCGACCGCTGCTGCTCTGGCCATGTGTTTCTATTGCACTAATATAAGTAGAATTTTGTATATAAACACAAATAATATTATGGTAGCTCTGAGTGTGCCATCTTATGTGCACTATTATGCAGAGGAGACTACAGGACCACAGTACTGTGGAGTGTGTCCACAACTGTAAGCATCTTAGTGAACCTTTGGAAGGATTGTGAGTAAAAGCACACTATATGACTCTGATCCAGACCAGCAACTGAGACATCTTTCTCTTTCAGTTCTATTAAGTAAGTATCATTTTAGTAACGGTTTCTATGGTGACAGTGGTGAAGGGAATGGGCAAATTTGTGATAGGAAGGCATAGGTGCTTACCTTTAACAGAAAGAAAGGAGAAAGGAAGGTATGAGTGTGATCTCTGTGAGGATGAAGCAATTTTGACTCACTCTGGCACTACTACTGCTTATGCTGTCAGGGAAGGAAAAGGCACATGAAGTCAATGATGTACAGAGGGATGAAGAAACCGTGGTTTAAAAACCACCCTTCATCACAGTAGGCAGACTGGAGACAGACTTCAGTTTGGATAGCTCATGTTTCTCATTGGGATACCATGCTTCTAGAATGGTTTATCTCACCTCTGTTAGCAACGGAGCGCCTGTAGCTCTGAACCTAGCTTTCTTGAGAAATTTCATCAAGCACATTGCAAAAATTAGAAGCTTTGCTGAAAAGTGTTGAGATGACATTTACAAAATTATAACAGAGGCTTGATTTTAGTAATAATAAGTTGAGAAGGACCTTAAGGAATGTAAACCCCTTTCAATCAGTCTGGAATGTAACTTAATTATTCTAGGTATCAAGTTCTTCTTTTCAGACCTCTTCACTTTTCTCTCTCAAACATCTTGCTACCACAAAAAGCTCCTTGGTTTATTAATAGCTTCCCATATGGAAAAGCAGATTTCGATTAATTTGTTTTTGTCTTATGTGAACAGATGATAGTGATGATCAAAGCTCTTGCAGTGAAGACACATCATGACCATGGTACCTCTTATAAAGGAAAACTTTTAACTGGGGTTGGCTTACAGTTCAGAGGTTTAGTCCATTGTCATCATGGTGAGAAGCGTGGTAAAGCACACAGTGCTGGAGGAGGACCTGAGAGTTCTACATGCAGATCTCCTGCAGGCAGCAGGAAGAGATAGGCCTGAATTTAGCATCTGAAACCCTAAAACCCACCCCCAATGACACATTCCCTCCAATAAGGCCACACCTTCTAATAGTGCCACTCCCTATTAACCCATGGGGACCATTTTCAGTCAAACCACTATAACATCTATTCCAACTTAATACTACAGCATCATATTAAGTGCTAATATATAAGAATAAGAAAAAAATGCAGGATATAGTTTTTGCTCCAAGAACTTTACAACCTAAATGGACATGTAGTGCAATATGGATGCTATCTCAGTTTTGGACAGAGATATTCATAGTGCATCACAAAATATTTCAGAGTGGGGGCAACGACTGTGGGAGGCTTCACCAAAGGAAGGCCTATCTTCTCTAGGCCAATGAGAGAAGATGTTCCTGAACTGTGACTGTACTTACAAAGACAAAAAGATTATAATTATATCATTTCCCCCTATCCTTTCTTCCTTCAAACCTCTCCCATGTATCTCTCCTTGCTCGCTTTCAAATTCATGGCATTTATTTTCCATTGACTGTTGCTATGTTTATCTGTGTTCCTCTGGCCATCCCTTCTTCTGCAATAATCTCTGAGCCTTAGGTGCAGGAGTTGTGTTGTATAGATACATCCACTGGGACCATGCCTCACGACTCCGCATTTTGATTGGTTGCTTTTTCTGTCTGTTGCAAAGAGGAGTTTCTTTCATGAGGCATAAGGGCTGTGCTCACTTGTGGGTGTAAGGACAAATATTTAGAGTGTTGTTAGGGATTGTGATGGTTTAGTGAAGTGGTGGTTGTAGGTTCTCCTCCAAGATCCATGACTTCACCAGCCCTGGATAGTTGGATAAGCTTCCAGTATCAGGAATGATTTTCTTCTTGTTGAATAGGCAGATCTTCAATTAGAGAGTGGTTGGTTGCTGCCAAGGTGAGCATGCCACTACCATGGAGAGGTGCTGCTTATGGGCTTGTTCATCATGGCTTGCTCAACCTGCTTTTTTATAGAATCCAGGACCATTGGCCCAGGGATGGCACCAGATAGTGGTACTTTCTCTGACCCACCAGCGGCATAAATAATGACACAGAGGCTTTTCAATATTTTAAAGCTTCGGCCTTCTAGCTAGAGCAGTCTCCTAGCCAGCTATCTAGCTTAATCCAACTAATCCTGGTACTGCAGCCCACCATGTGGTTCTACTTCGATGCTCAGCTCTGGACTGTCTGTTCACCACCTTGTCTTCTGGCAAATCTCTTGCATCTCAGCATCTCATATCTTCTCCCAGAATCCATCCATCTCTCTCTGTCTCTCTATCTCTCTGCCTCTCTGTCGTCTCTCTGTCTCTCTCTCCAAAACTTTTGACCTCAATAGTTTCTTTTATCCCTTTAATTTTTAAAAAATAAAACTATATTCTACTGGCATTTTAAAATAAAAGTTTGTTTTTGTTGTTGTTATTGTTGTTATTTATTCTGAGCTGACAGGCAAATGTGTATGTGTTTGCATATAAAATAATTAAGAGAATTTAGAGAGGCAGTTTTCTGTGTTGCAGAGACAAGCAGGTACTCACTGAAGGGATCATTGTAAATCACCTGGTTACTGTGGGACATGCCACAGGATGTCTTTGGTATTCCCTCGAGATTCACTTTATTCCTGATAGCCTGGGAAGATTTTCTCATGTGTTTTAGGGACCCAACATCTGAGGATGGTTGTTCCCCATCTTTTATATTTTGCACAATCGAAGGGCAATCGATAAAGATTCCTAAGCACTCTTACTTAGAAGGTGTGCTCTGAGAGCAGGGCAGTCCTCAGTTAGAGAAGATGTGGCAATGTGTCACTCCCTTGGAAAATGTTCCCTCTGTGGCTGTCAGGAGGAGGGCCAATCTCCTCCAGGAGCCTATGACATTACCTGATTTGCTAGGCATGCTTTGTTCAAATTTTTGGTCCTAGAGTTTATATGCTAATATTCTGTGCAGACTACAAGAGCTCTTTGTTGACAAAACAGTATTTTTTAAAATGTTATAATGTGTATGTGACTATTGTTAAAGTCTTGTCTTGTTCTCAAACCCTTGAACATTAGTTTTCTTATTTTGTAAAATGGGGTTAACTATGTTTCCACTACTATATGTAACTGTACATTGAAAATGCTAAGATTTAGTATCAAGATATACTTTATACCAAAAACTCCTCTCTTCTTCTTCTTCTTCTTCTTCTTCTTCTTCTTCTTCTTCTTCTTCTTCTTCTTCTTCTTCTTCTTCTTCTTCTTCCTCTTCCTCTTCCTCTTCCTCTTCCTCTTCCTCTTCCTCTTCCTCTTCCTTTCTCTTGCTCTCCTCCTCCTCTTCCTCCTCTTCCACCAATTTATTTCAGTTGGGGGCATGATGAGTGTCTTGGCATGTTTGTGGAATACAAAGGAACACTTGCTAGGACTGTCTTTTTTTCTTTACTATGTGGGTCCTATATTGAATTCAGGTTGCCAGTCTTGGTGGCAAGCAGCTTTACCCATGTAGCCACCTCACTGGCCTCAGATTAAAAATAAAACAAAACAAAAGAACAGCTCTGTTTCTAATAGACTGGTTGAGAATTATCTGCAAAACAGTTTTGTTGATAGCAGGTGACCTTGATATAGTTTAAATGCTAAATAATGTTTCCCATTGCTCCCATTGCTCTTATTTTTCTCTTTTACAAACTTTTCTTCATAAACCCAACAATAAACATCCCAGGCTTTGTGTCATAAAGTCTTTGATGCAACTCTTTATCTTTGTAGGCCCAGCAGGAAGGTAGGCATAGGTCCTGTATAAACAGGTTTGTAAACTGCTTTCCAATAAATCCTTAGTTACAGAAACAGGTGAAGGGTCAGATTTGGTGTCCGAGCTTTGTCTGTTCTTGGGTGAAAGTCATTTTTGGTTATGTTTGTATGAACCCAGAGTATCTTGTTATGGGTTGATCAGAGATTCACCACGACCATGAATACATTTTAATGAGTAAGAGGCTTTATCAAATACCAGGCAAACCATGGATACTGTCCAGGAACATGCTAGAGATGCTCAGAGTATGGCTCTGACACGTTGTTAGTACAGGGTTAATAGAGGAAAAAAAAAAAAACCACAGAGACACACAAAGTTACAAGGCTTTTGGGGGTCAAATTAGCTCACATTTTACAGTGCCTAACTTTTACAACAGACATTCTACAGATGTCTCAGTTATCTCCAGCCAGCAAACAGTATTTACAATAATAAAAATAGCAGTTAGTTCCCCGGACCCATTGTCTTGCAAGAACAATGGAGACAGTAAAATTTATGACAAAGGGTGGTTTCTTAAGATTGCTTCAACTATTCTGGGGAAGTCATCTATCTTAGATCAGTTCATTGACAAGGTGCCTGTCACAAGCCAGCAGCTTACAAGCTGAAACAAATTTCTTACGGATTCTTGAAGTACAGTAGACATTGTGAACATGCTACTCACCACCACAGTCTCAGCTTTAGAACACTGAACAGCCTATGGTTTGAAAAAACAGTGGTTGGAAAGTGTGAAGTCATTGCTGTGCTAAATTCTGAATTTAGTCTTCAGCATAAAGGTCTTCCCCATGCCTGTACAATTCTCAGATTGCAGATCAGTGGTTCTAAACCTTCCTACTGCTGTGACCATTTAATAGTGTTCCTCATGTTATAGGACCCTCGACCATAAAATTATTCCATTGCTACTTCATAATTGTAAATTTGATACTGTTATGCATAGTAATTCAAATATCTGATATACAGGATATTTGATATGTGGCCCTCTGGGGGGTCGGGACCCAGAGGTTGAGAACCACTGTTGAAGACAGTGTTGAATGAGCTGCTCTAGAACAGCAGTAGTCTAATTTCCTGAAATAGCTGCTTCTTCTGCCATCAGTGGCAGAAACTATAGGCTGCCAGTTCAATCCCAAGGCTCTTCTTTATGAGCAGAAACTTGGTGTGGGAGTTGGGGTGAAGTGCTCAGGATTTCTGGTCCATAGTAGAATTTTCTGGAAGGCACTTACGAGGGGCTTGGCTTATATGGTCAGGGTCTCTTGATCTTTCCTGCTTCTTGGAGTGTGGATGTACTGGCTGGTGTTGCTTCTGTTATTGTGGACTTTTATCCCACTTTGAGTATAGAAGTGACTAGTATCTTGGGACTACAGTGATTGAGTGGACTGCTTCCAGACTTTCATACATTGAGGGAGTTCAAAGTCTTACTCTCTGCTGTGAATAGTGGTTACACCAGTAATACATCCAGATATACCAACCTCTACCAATGTTCTACTCTGACATTCGATCTCTATCTATTAATAATTCTCCATTTTCTGGAAGTATACATTAAGGATACAAAAAACTCATTTGATGTGTGGATGTCTATATACTGAATCTTATATAGGCAAATGGTTCCCAGAGAAACGCTGTACACAATTGCACAAGTGACTTAGTGTTTTAGGCGAGTAATGGCCACAAAGGCATAAATGCTAACTGGGGTTGTGGCTCTTTCTGCATTTGAAAATGTTGAGGAAAATCTTTGTCCTTGAAGTGGATTTGAAACCACTGCCTGAGACCAAATCTTCAATGACTCTGGAAAAATGTTGCTTGCTTGTTCACATTAGCATAGTGTTGAAACCAGGGAGTTTGGAAACATTCATTTTGTTTTTCCTTCCTCTAGGCTTCATTAATCTGTTTACTGTCCTGTGTACAAATCTGGCTAGGTCTATGTTCACCTTGGGTAAAATTACATACATTCTCACTTTGTTTCTTTAAGAGTTTTCATGTGTCAGGCTGATTAGATGCAGAATAGGTTGCAAGTTATGTTCTGATCAAAACCCCTGAGACTCGAAGCCAGTCCAGGAGGAGAGAGAGATGGTGGAGGAACAATGACAACATTCTCCTCAGGCTTCCTCAACACTGCCTGGCGGTCCCACAGGAGCTCAGTGTGACAGGATCTGAGTGCAAGCTCTGTTTGATGAAGCCTGGATTTTCACTTCAAGTGTAAGTCACAGGAGCCCTCAAGTGGCATGCTAAACAGACTTCTTTCTCTCCCATGGTCAAAAATCTTAAAGAGGCTGATATGTAACATTCTGTTGCAAGAAGAGGTTTATAATGGAGCAGTACCCAAACCCACCCCTGCCTCAGCCTAATTCTTAGAGAGAACAGTTTATCTTCATAGTCTGCATAGCCGTTTTACCCAGAATCGCAATCAATATCTAGAAACAACTTAAATAAAGTCACTGTGGGAATAAGTATTTGCCAGTTATGTCAAACATGAATACTTTGGGTGCAAACCTCAGAAGACCTGACCATCAACCGATTAAACAAGCAATACAAATCGTGTGACAGTACCCTGGAGTCAGGCAGTTGTGGACACTGGTGAAACAGCTCTATGATATTAGTGTTCTAAGGTGTTGTAGATATGAGCCCATGTCTCTACCCTATTATATGAAAGGAAGAGGGACATGGAGTGGTGGCTAATCAGTTTCCAGTGTCAACAAAGTCAGTTGTACTTCAAACTGCAGAGTTGAAACTTTCCCTAAGCATGCAAAGGTCACTGAGTGTTTCCTACATTGTTACTGAGTAGCACAGGCTAGATATTCAAATAAGCATGTTGAGTGCAGGATGAAGACCAAGGTGAGACAAGGGAAGTGCATGGCACAAGAGTTAAAGAGATAGATACTCATTATCTCTCTTCTTAGTGGTAGACAAATGTAGGGTTGATTTTTGTGGTCTTGAAAATGGAGTGATTCCTTACACATTGTGCTCTAGACCCTATGTACTCCTTAGACATTACTCCCTGTCCTTGCATTAGGAGTCCTCAGCCAAGTTGAATGAATTTAAAAAATAATAAAAATAAAATGAAGTTATGAAGTAGATATTTTATAATGATGATTATGCTGGCTAGTTTTGTGTCCAGTTAACACAATCTAGAGTCCATTTAGAAGAAGGAAGCTCAGTTGAAAAAATGAATTCACTTGATTGGCCTATGAGCCAGGCCTTGGTGCATTCTCTTGATTGATGGTTGATACTCTGGGCAGTGCCATCCTCGGCTGGTGGTCCTAGGTGCTATACGAAAGTAGGCTGACCAAGCCATAAAGAGCAAGCCAAAGCAACACTCCTTCATAGCCTCTGCATCAGTTTCTGTATCCAGGTTTCTGCCCTGTCTTAATTTCTGCCCTGACTTCCCTCAGTGATGGGCTGTGCTGTGGGTGAAAAGACAAATTTTCCCCCATTGCTTTGGCCATGGTGTTTTCTCACAGCCATAGAGTCCCTGAGACAATGATAACTTAAGAAATCTTTTTCAAGTATGTTCCATCACAAACATGAAGAGTAGTACTTAATTTTCACCCTGGTATTAATAGAAAGAATAAAGAAAACACTTCTGAAGAATATAGAGTTCATAGCACCACACTGAAAGAACAGGGAGAGTCTCACCAGTCACTAAACTTTAGCACATTGCTCTTGGCCGTCTATCCTCTAGAACTCTAGGAAATGAATTTATTTCTTTGTAAATTATCCAGTCTGTGGCATTTTATTAGGAGGGAGGAAAGGGGAAGAAAGCTGAAGAGACCAGTAGCAGGTATAAGGATCGTATAGAATAGGATTTAGAACAAGCACTGGGCCTAGACAGTCAGAAGGAGAGATGCCATTTGTTAAACCTGAGACCCCTTGCCAGCAGAGGTACCGGGTAAGCCACAGAGAGCAGTGCTGGAGAGCTCACCTTCACATGTTGGTATAGATCCAAAGCTGCAGGTTCTCCATCATGACACAGGGCAACAACAGAATATCTGAGAGGAGTCCAGGTGAAGATCCAGTATGGCTGAAGTCTGGGGCTTAAAAGACCAATAAGTCATTGCAATGAACATTTGCAAGTAAAGAAGTATGGACACAATAGTATACTGTGGGACACACTGTGGCATACTACATAGGAGATGTCATTATTTTCTTCTTGTGGGGTGATTGTAAGGGCAGAGGGCAGATACAAAGGGTTGGGGAGGTGAGTGGAATTGGGATGTATCAGCATCAGCAGGGGTCTGCATTAATGTGTGGGTCACATTAATGAAAAACTCATGAAAAATCAATAAAATGTTAAAACAAACAAAAAAAAAGCAAAACAAACCTGTACTGGAAATGGATATAAAGGCAACAAAAGTCGTGGTCACATTCCTCAGGGTGAAGTATGAGTGAACAGAGCTAGGAGAGGATCTGGAGAGAAAGCCAGCTTGCTTCTCCCCGACCTCCCCAGAATCGCTTAAAAGCCCTTCTGTCTTAACCAGTAGCCACCTGCTTTGTAGATTGCTTTCCTACTCTATTCTACTCTTACGGGGCAATGTTTTAAAGCTGCAGAACTATTACAGCAATACTAGGTCATTTGTTTTTGAAATAGTCTAATGTGATGGCATGGATGCTTAACAACTACAGAAATGCCCAAAATGGCACTTACAGGGCTGGGCTCATGAGACTGCCACCCAGTGGTTTTCTGGTAGTACACATTCCCTGTGTCTCAGGCACTAGGGACAAAGGAACATGGCAGAAACTAAATGACTGAGCCCATCACTGTGGTACACATCCCCACCAGTCAGGAGAGTAGACATTTCCCTCCTTGATGTATATTCCCTAGCCCTGCCCCTGCATGTCCTTTGCTGGGTCTTCTGTTATAAGTCTACCCTCTACCCTCTGCATCTTCACAGATTGACTCCTTTTTCTCAATTTTATTTGAGCAGACCAACACTTCTTCAGTTTCCTTGACCTCTAGTTAGGGAAACCAAGGGCACGTTTTCATTTTTGAGCACCCAAAAAGACACCTTTTTTTTTTTTGGAATTAGTAATAAACTGGACGTGGAAGAATTTGGTGTTTTGTGACATGTGGGAAAATATACTAGAGATTGCACTTCAGTGACTGTGTCTACTATTGTGTTTACAGGTTCTTTGCTATGTAGAGAGGGAGAGAAGGAGGAAGAGATGCCAAGGACCAGCCTTGGCTTGGAGAAGGATTCTGAGGAATTGGTGTCTGGGAACTGCGAAACAATTTGTGGGTCTAAGCTGGTGGCCTGTGCTCTGCTGGAGAAAGCTTTCCAGCTTGTTCTCTCTGTTCTACTTTCTCTGGAGATCTCTCGACAGCCCTCTAGGTTCTGCTTGAGACAGTTCTCCAAGCAGTTCTTTCTTGCTAATCTAAAAATTTTCTCTGCCAATAGCTCATCTCTTGCAGAACAGAAGCCAGCCTTTTATTTTACATATCAATCCAGGCATTTACTCCAGGTTCACCTTTGATTATCCTATGAATCAGCACCCTCTGACCCCAGGCTCTGTTGGAGACAGCGAGCACATTTTTATTTTAAAACATTGTAAAAGAATTCAGAGAGCTCCCTGCCTTTGTAAACTTTGCTGGGTGGGACCTTGTCCTGAAATTACCATTTCTACCACACCTGTGCCTAAGTTCCCTCTGTCCCAGGCTGACCTTGAACTCAAGAATTGGCCTGCATTTGTATCTGCCTGACTTTGTATCTTTCTGCCAAGCCAGTTCATAGTGTTGCTGCATCTGTTCCTTATACAATTTATATTGCATCCTAACATTTTTGCATAATTGAAAAATTATATATGTTTCAAATACTATATATATTAAGGGCTGTCCTGGAGGTCCGAGCTTTTACCATTTTGCTGAGACATTAGACACACCTTCATCTTCAGGACCCCTGCTATCTCTAAGTGCCATGAAGTCATTAACATTAACTGGGAGGACATTCCTTGGAGGACCCTGAAAATATGTACAACATATACAAACAAGCCTTATGCTCTTGGCAGTCACAGACACTTGTGGAGGCCCAAGTATATTGGCCGTGTCCCAGGGGCAGGAGCCATGTCATTCTGTCTTCACCCAAGGCCATGGGGACCCACAGAGGGAGGGAGAAGGAAGGAAGGAGGGAGGGAGGAAGGAGAGAGGAGGGAGGGAAGAAGGAGGGAGGGAGGAGGGAAGAGGGAGGGATAATTCAGTTTGCAGCCACCAGGTAGTACTAAGACAACCCAATGGAGTGGAGAAGTGCAGGTGGGGCCTTATTGAATCTTTATTCCCTACAGGTAAGCCTAAACAGAACCTTTAAGAAGAAAGGAAGAAAGGAAGGAAGAAAGGAAGGAAGGAAGGAAGGAAGGAAGGAAGGAAGGAAGGAAGATTAATGCAGAATAGACTTGATAAACTTGTGTGTGAAGTTTGGAGAAGGAAGACTAATAAGAATCATGAACTTTAAATAAAAGAAAAAAATCTGAGGTTATAGGAAAGGACACATGTTTGCTTTCTTGAGCAGGAAAATAGTAAAGATAAAAGGAAGACACATTTGTCTCTGTCTCTTTTATCTATCTATCTATCTATCTATCTATCTATCTATCTATCTATCTATCTATCTATCTATTATCCATTCATCTATTCATTTGTCCATCTATCTTTCTGTATGTTTAAAAAATTCCTTATGACACATATCATTCTTTTCTCTTTTCACGTGATAGTCAAAATAAATTTATCTTTATTGTAAAAAAAAAAAAAAAAGAAAGAAAGAAAAGAAAACAAGAAAAAGACATGCTCTCAGAAGCAGATCCCTGCAATTGCAACTTTCCACATCTCATCCGACAAGAACGCTGGAAATCCTGGCTGAGAACTCTGTCAGGGGCAGCAGCCAACTGTACAAAAGAGCGATGGAGTGAGCAAGCCAGCTTGGCCCCAGTGCACCAGTCTCCTTTGTGGCTGGCTACTCCACTCAGCCTCTGTTCCAGATCTCCCAGTCACTGCCTTCTGCTGCTCTGTGGATATCCCCTTCACTTGCCATTGTGTGTGTAGCTGGGCGAGGGTAGGGAGAGGTAGAGGCAATCAACAGCTTTGTAACCCTAGTCTTCCCTTCCCCTCAAACTCCCAGTTCAGTCACTTGCCATTTTAAATGAATTCATCACTGTCCAAAGGGTCCAGCTGTCATATTGGATGCACCAGGCTCCACTTGGTCGCACACCTTATCTTCTGTACCTTCTCTTCAATTCACCCACAGGGTTCTCTACATCACTGTTCTTTCCTTTTTGTAAGCACTGTAGTCCACCTTCATCCCTTAGTCTCATCCTAAGCTCCTTTGAATTGGAAGTCAGTTACCTGGCTGGTTTTATACTTTCCCCATCTCTCCTTCCAACACTTCCTTTCAGTCTCCACCAGCCTTCCATGGTTTGGTTCAGCAGTTCAGACCACTTGCTGCCCTTCCAGAAGACCCTAGGTCAGATCTCAACACTCATGTCAGGCAGCTCAAACCTACCCACAACCAGATTCAGAGCGTCCAGCTCTCTCCTGTCCTCCTTGTGTACCCTTACACATGTGACATACATGTCCATGGACACATACAAAGGGAATGAAAATAAAGATTGGTCCACTTATGTTATTTACTCTTCTGCTTTGTCCAAAGCATGTGGTACAGCAATCGTCTAAAATATATGGTGCTCTGCCTTGTCAGAGTCTCATAGCTCTAGCCTTGATAACTTTTACCTTCTATTATGAGTAAAATGTAGGCATTGTGACACCTCAGAAAGTCCGTGTGCTGGGCTGTGATATCTGCGTCCTTGGATAGCTCGGTCATGGAACTAGAGGGGGATTCCAGGCCATCTGTGTCCTCCGTTGCCCCACACCTAGCAAACTGGTTAGAGGTAATGAATCTCTCAGACATCCATAGAAGACATGGACAGAACTGTGCCTCTGATGAGAGAACTGTACATATGCTGAGCCAACACATGGTGGTGCTGTGGTCACATGCGTCAGAAAGGACTCCTTTGTAGGCCAAGTCCAACCTGACATATGTTGTGCTCAAAGGGTCTTTTGGATTCAGAAACACTTTAGTGTGGGGTGTGATGTCAGTGACATCATGATATTGTATCCAGAGGCTGCATGTGCCATTGAAACCTCAGATCTCTTGAGTGTGTATTTCTTTATCAGAAATAGGACTCTATCCTGCCTTTCTTTCAAACCCCAGGTCCTGAAAACTTTTTTTGTCCTGTTCTGCTTTAATATTAGGCCTCAGAATTCAAATTAAGAGCGTGGTTCTTTCAGGTACCCCTCTTTCCTCCTGGCCTGAGATGGTACATTGAAAAGAGGACATAACGTAGTAAATATTGGTTGTTTGTCGATGAGTTGAGGGACCAAATTATGGAGAAGGATGGTTAATATGGGCATTTCAAACACCATGCTTGGCTATAATTTCCCCCCTGAATTTATCAAGTCATATTCAGAGATATCAGCTTACATCATCCCTGGTAGAATTGGCCTCAGAAGGCAGAAGTAGGCAGAGTCCCAATTCCCAGTATCTGCTCTTCCCAAACTCTGTTTTTATTTTGCATAAGAAAGTGCCAGAAAAATTCACTTACATGCTGATACACATGGTGGAAGAGAAAGAGTTCTGCTAAGACTCAAAAGTCCAATGTCTGCTGTTTGAGGCCACTTGCAGGAAAGTTATTTTACCAATCTATACTTTGGTTCCTGTTCCTAATGTGCACCCACCTTTCATGCATCAATAGCACTTTTGAGTAGGATCTCTGAGATAAAAATTAAAGTTAAAGGAAGTCTACAGGTGGGATCTCCATATTGACTATAGTATGGCTTGACAAAAGAGCAAAGGGTCCTGGAGCTAGCATGCTCCTGCTGTGGTATGTGATGCCTGCTGTGTCCCTCATCAGATGCTGAGCAGATCCTGGTGCTGTGTGTTCTCTGGTCCATATTGTCATAAGCAGTGAATAGTGGAGACTTTGGGGGGTAAGCTCATATTCACCATGAATAGGTTTAAAGGACTCCTTTGTAGGCCAAGTCCAACCTGACATATGTTGTGCTCAAAGGGTCTTTTGGATTCAGAAACACTTTAGTGTGGGGTGTGATGTCAGTGACATCATGATATTGTCAGAAATCAGGTCTCTAGGATTTTGGTCTTGGGCTTTTTCCACTGAAGTAAGAGCTGTGCGAACTAAGTCTGGACTGCCCAGGTTACCTTCTTCTATATCTGAATATTTATTACACAAACAAAAACAAATGGAGAAAGGTGTGAGTGTGTGTGTGTGTGTGTGTGTGTGTGTGTGTGTGTGTGAGAGAGAGAGAGAGAGAGAGAGAGAGAGAGAGAGAGATGGAGACAGAGACAGAGACAGAGAGGGGGAGAGAATTGGTTTATCAATTTTCTTATAAACCTTGTTAGGTATTGAGGCTATTAACCTCCTAAAGGGAATATATGAGTTACTGCTAAGCATCAGTAGCATTCATATTGAGAAACACAATGAAAACAAAAGCAACAGAGGTTAGCATTTAATCCAAGTTGGAGAATTTTAAATGTTGAGTCAAAGGCATATGGAGCATTATAAATAAAAATAATATAGAGCACACACAATTTGTTCAAACAAGTGAATGCTGAGAAATTTACTATTAAATAATGGTTCAGGCGGGCAGTGGTGGCGCACACCTTTAATCCCAGCACTTGGGAGGCAGAGGCAGACGGATTTCTGAGTTCGAGGCCAGCCTGTTCTACAAAGTGAGTTCCAGGACAGCCAGGGCTACACAGAGAAACCCTGTCTCAAAAAAAAAAAAAAAAAGTTTCAGGATAAATGGCTTCTGGCACTTCCATGTGTACCCACCTTCTGATTTGTTTCAACTTAGCATCCTTAGCAGCTTCTGAACTCTTTCTTATGTCCCTTTACCTGACACCTTTCCCTTCTCTATAAGGACCTGTTTGTATGGTGGGAAGGAAGGCTTTGGAAGAATCAAAGCATATTGGGAAATGGCTGTGTGCTTACTTATTGTCCACAGTGAAGGAAGTGGGTGTCTTTGTAACTTGATAAATTGCAAATATACCAGGAGCACAATTGGGATAGTCAAAAATGCCAAATTCTGGGAAGGTTGAGACTGGACCCTGGAGGGGAGTGAACAGAAAGCTGTAAGTTTCCTTTTGTCAACTGCCCAGCCAGAGGTAGGCAGTAGGGTGTAAACTCCATTAACATGCTGTGGATTCTCCCACCAGATGGCAGGGACAGCGCGCCATGACCGGGAGATGGCAATCCAATCCAAGAAAAAGCTCTCCACAGCTACTGATCCTATTGAAAGACTTCGGTTGCAGTGCCTGGCCAGAGGTTCTGCAGGCATCAAAGGACTTGGCAGGTAAGATGGTGTCTTGTTATTTATTTCTATTGCAATAACAAAACATGACCAAGGCAACTTATGCAAGAAAACATTTAGTTTGGGACTCATGGTTCTAGAGGCTTAGAGTCAATGATCACCATGGCAAGGAACATGGCAGCAGGCAAGCAGGCATGGCACTCGGGTAGTAGCTGAGAATTTGCACATTGATCCACAAACAGAAAAGAGGGAAGGAGAGAGAGAGGGAGGGAGGGAGGGAGGGAGAGAGAGAGAGAGAGAGAGAGAGAGAGAGAGAGAACTGGTTGGGTATGTCCACCAACTGGGGACCAAAGATTCAAAGGTTTGTGTTTAAGGGAGCCATTCTCTTTCAAAAACCCACAGTTGGAGGTGCAAGGAAAGGAAGTGGAAAGAAATGGCTGGGAAACTCTTGCACTGATGTTGTGCTATTGGCCAAATCATTTCCTTGTAAGGCCCCTGGTTCTCATCTATGAAATGCATTGTTTGAGAAAGCCAATATCCGAGTCCTCATGAAATGTCTGATGCTTAACCCCAAATTCGCAAAGCATGTGTCTTTTGCAAGGGAGGATGCTCCTGGAGCAATGTGGGGTAAGGAAACCACCAGTTAGAGTGAGTGCCTGGAAGGACATGGAGAAAGGCCCTCCCCTGAGCTGCAGCAGAGGAAGGAGGTGGATCAGTGATTAAAGAATTTGGGAAGCAGGCATGGTGGCTTCCCAGCACTTGGGAGGCGGAGGTTTGATCAACAGCAGTCCAGCGTCTTTTTCTGGCTATATAATGAGTTAAGCCCAGCAGTCTCGGCTACATGAGATCGCCTCTAAGAGTTTGCTCCCAGCTAGGCTGTCTTGTCTTACTTGTTTCTGTAACTGCTCATGGGATAACTTGAGTGTTCATTCCTGGTAGCATTCTGTGGGCCAGGTGATTCTTCCTATATTCTCTGATATTTGATAGTGGGAATAGACGTGAGGACTGAAAATCCCAAGGAGAAAGGACACTGTGAGCCTCCTAAGGATGGATCTTGTGTGCATTTAACAAATTATATTGAATATCCAACATAAGCACAGCCTTGGACATCATGGGTGGACAAGCTTCTGTAGGCTGCACAGGGGGACAGACCAAGAGAGTAAACATCTTCTAGATGTGCCTTTCAGTGGTCCAAGTGGTGGGGAACTTTGCTATTAAGGTCTCACCCCCCCATGACTGGGCGGCTTTCAGAGCTCATTGCAAAATGGGAGATTCCTCTTCTCAGAGGGGCTTCCCTGTCTTTGCCTATCTGTGTGTCCCTGAATACAGGTGGTTGGCCTTGACTGGCTTTGTATAAAAAGTGACCTTATCAGAGCTCCCTGAAAGGCTGCATAACTCAGCACACATGGCTCCCCTGGCTACCTTCCTACATGATAATTAGGTGCTGAACTATAACCAATCAGCCCTTCCTGCTCCTTTGATGACAGGAACAATTAGCTCCTTCCACTCATCTCCCTAAGAAAGCCCTTATATACCCTATACATTCCTAAACAATAAAGTAGACCCCTGTCACCACAGCAGTCTGCAGACGTCATTCTATCTATACTCAAGGCTGCCGGAACCCTGATTTCCCTGCCCCCTTTCTCACTTCAGCGGTGGTGGTGGTGGTCTTTCCTCACTAGCTGCCTCAGTGTTCTGGGCTCCAGGATGAAAGACATACATATGCAGCTTTATATTTTAATATGCCTTAAATAGCTCAATGGTTGGCCTACTCCACAATCTCCAAGTGGCTAACACCCTCTCCACTCCAATATTCTTGAATTTTTACTTACTAAAACTTATATTCCATCTTGGCTGCCCTGGACCCAGGCCTGCAGCCCCCCTGCAACAGGATCCCCAACTCTTACATGTTGGCAGTCTCTCTGTCCTACACTTCTCAGGTCTGGCTTTTCTCATTTCCCAGCATGGTAGGAAATCCTCCTTCCTCTCAGTCCCCTTGTCCAGGAATCCTTAAGTCCCACTTCTGTCTCCCTGCCCAAGCACTGGCCACCAACAACTTTATTTACCAATAAGAACTGACTGGGCGTAGGGACCCTCAGCATCTTACATGCGGATCCTTGTAAAATTTTGAGAACCTAATTAACATAATACAAATGTTAGACCAAATCCACAACATTTATCACTTATATCAGTCTGCTTCTTATAGAAGGAAAATTTATTCATTAACTCACCTAGTTGAAGAATATTAGTAGAATCATTGCTGCCTAGTAAACTTGTTACACTGTAAAACAGATGGGCACTGCCACCATATAGCCCATGTCTGTATGGTGTGCTTATCCAATATTCAAAGTGTTCTTTCTGAGTTGTTTTTTTTTCTTTTTCTTTTTAAATATATGGAATTCAAAGGAAGAAGAAGCTAAAAAGTTACTTATTTTCTTGTTTTGCATTGCCATTCAGTGTAGAAGGTCTCATTATGGCATTTTATATACATGTATCATCATTTTCCTACTCCTTGCTGGTCTCCTTTCTTCCCACTGTCAGGCATCAGCTTTTTAAGTCATTGGCATCTGAATCCCTCATGGCAGAACTAGTAAAGAGAAAATTGCAAGTTGTAACTTAGAAATTGCAGATTACTTCAGCTTTAACTAGAAAGGAAGGATCATCAGTGTAGACTTTTATAGAAAAGTGAGACCCCGAGTGATAATAAGTTACACTCAAGTTACACAGTTGCTGCTACTGCAGAACTACAGGACGAGCTCATCTCTTAGAAATCCTAAAGGATAATTCTGTCTTTTAAGAGTGAAAAACATAATTCTTGGGGCTTTTGTATAGGGAGTGGGGTCCCGTGGGGAAGAAGGGAAAGGGTGGGAAAGAGTGAGATAATAACAGTGGGCTATGAAATTCGTAGAAAGACCTTATGCACCACAAGAGCAATGAGAAGATATATCATTTCTTCCATAAAGGTAGTAAGTACCTTGTGTTTGGAACGGTTAAGTTCCTTGGCTATAATCTATGTGTTTCTAAGCAGAGGCTTCCTGTAGACAAAGTAGCATCCATACAGTTTATGTGTTCAGTGCACATTTGGTGGAGAAATTAGAAACTTTATTAATCTCAATATTAGATTCTAGAGCTTTTACTAAGATTACTATGGTAAACTATGATTCAATTGCTTGTCTGCATTTTTTTTAAGGGGGGCATTTTTTAAAGTAGAAGACAAGGGAACTAAGGGATTATTAGCAAACATGAATTTCTGAAAGGTTCCCTCTGTTAGTAGCTATTCATTATTATATCAAGGTAATAAGCCTACGAGGAGGAAAATTCGTTTTGGTTGACGGTTTCTGAGGCTTCACTCTAGGCTCACGGAACTTAATTGCTTTGGGCCTGTGACAAGGCAGTGCCTCGGCCCACGAAACGGGCAGTAGGGGTAAATATCCCTTGCAAAGGCGTGACTGCAGTCATCTGACCTCCTTCCACGAGGCCTCTGCAGGCATCACTAACTCCCAGCTGCACACGGCACCCGACAGCTAAGCCTTCACACCTAGATCTTAAAGAGACAGAAAGATCCAAACTTTTGTCCGTGCCACGTACTTAGAATACAACAGTGCAATTGTAGCCTTGTCTGTGCGTTTGCATGTCCACGCATGCGTGTGTTTGAAGGTTTGTTTTCCCGTGTGAAATACCAAGGAAAGCCTCTGTGCTTGGTAGTGAGGCCGAGGAGGTAAACCTAGGGCTTCTGTATTGTACTTTAAAGACAAAGAGGAGTGTTTCGCTCTTTTTATCTTCGCACTTACACATTGTTTTTGTGTTTTTATCAATTTGGGTTTGTTTGTTTGCTATTATTTTTGTTTCATATTGTTATCTTCAGAGTGTTTCGAATTATGGATGACAATAACAACCGAACCCTTGATTTCAAAGAATTTTTGAAAGGCTTAAATGATTACGCTGTGGTCATGGAAAAAGAGGAGGCAGAAGAACTTTTCCAGAGATTCGATAGAGACGGCAGTGGAACAATAGACTTCAATGAGTTTCTTCTCACGTTAAGGGTAAGTGTGAGCCCCGGTGAGGATTCGGTATTGACAGCGTGGCAGAATGAACCAGACCAATCAGCGTAGCAGAATGAACCAGACCAATCAGCGTAGCAGAATGAACCAGACCAATCAGCGTAGCAGAATGAACCAGACCAATCAGCGTAGCAGAATGAACCAGACCAATCAGCGTAGCAGAATGAACCAGACCAATCACTCATTGCCCTGGACATGTGTAAGTGAAGGATATTTGGACAAAAGGGTCTACCGTGTGTCACACAGTAGCTTCCACGACAAGATTGTTGTCGTTGTTTATTTATTTACTCACTTGCTTGTTTATGATTTCTGGTTTCTTTTGATGGGGGAGGTTGCAAGGACAGAGGGGAGGTGTGAAGGGACAGGGAGCTGAGTGGGATTGGAGTGCATGATGTGAAATAAAGAAAGAATCAATAAGAAGTTAAGAAAAAAAGAGTAAAAATGGTCTCCAACCGTACTCCCAGGGAATCAATGTTTTCTGTTGAGGAGCTTGGCTTTCTCGTGCTTTGGGTTAGCTACTTCAAGGATTTGTTTTCAGAGCTTGCTAGTACATTTCAGGGGGTGTGGGCAGAAGGCTGTGGAGTAGCTGAGGGACTTTCTGAAACATCTCACTTAGTGGTAAGCTGGCAATTTCACATCAGTGAGGCGAATAAGTGATCATCATATCTGCTACAGAAGAGGCTCATTTGCACATGCATTTCTCCATGGGTTTTTGTTTTTGTTTTTAAATTTATCTAGCCTCCAATGTCCAGAGCCAGAAAAGAGGTAATCATGAAAGCTTTTAGAAAGTTAGACAAAACTGGAGATGGGGTTATAACCATTGAAGACCTTCGTGAAGTTTATAACGCTAAACATCATCCAAAGTATCAAAATGGGGAATGGACGGAGGAACAAGTCTTCAGGAAATTTCTGGATAACTTTGACTCACCCTATGATAAAGATGGATTGGTAAGTGAAAGAGATGAATCCAAATGTAGTTTATTTACCCAAATTAGAATTGTAAGTAAGAAATAGGTTCAGAGCCTTACAAAGCTCAACATGTTGACACCATAACTGTTACAAACAGAAGAAAACATGTCTTTGGGGCCACATGAACTGTTGAAAGCTAAAGTGATAAAATATTCATTTCAACGTGTAATGAGACAGGCGTCTCTTTCTTGGTAGGGGAATCTGTGAGCTACTAATTACTCACCATGGAAAATGTCTTGTTTTGAACATCAGCCCATCTCATCATTGCTGGATTCCCCACGTACAGCTTAGCTATATTCTCGTGAAGTAGATTACAATAAAAGCATGCTTGATTTTAAATGGGGGCCTTTCAGGAGGTTTGGCTCCTATTCTCTTGCCCTTGGGAGCATTGTTTGCCTTCACACTTGCCTGTGTGAAAAGAGGCTGTTGGTAAAGGGAATCCCAGAGAGCAGATTTTACCCTGACTCACTCTTTAGTCAGTTTTGAGATTAGCTTGCACATCTAAATTACAGTGAACTTCAGGACAAAAGCAACTCCATCTTCATTGGCCATTACCTTCAAGTATACAACATATATGGGAGAGATGCAATAAGGTGCATAAGCCACCTGTTTGACCACTTGGAGGCAGTTTTTGTCTTAGATGACCTGAGATTCATAGGGTTGAGGGAGGGGAGGTCCTCAGCCTCAGCAGCAGCGGCAGCAACAACAGCAGCAAGAGCAGAACCTTTGAACCTCCAGACCGTAGCAGAAAAGGTAACCGAGACAGTGACTAGGGATAGTGCTTATGGCAAGAAGCCTCCGCCCTCTGTAGGGAGTTTCCCCCTCCCTTTCCCAGAAAGCCTGCTGACTTGTCTTCGTATCACTGGGTGGGAGGTAAGAAGGGGAAGTGCCCTCCTGCTGACATTTTGCAGACAGACATGGAGCAGTAGCTGAAGTGTCTTGTAGGTTGAGGAATTGTGCGCCAGATACAAGAGAGTCCCAGCTTCTGTTGGGCAGCCAAATTATCTCGGACAGGAATAACAGAACGGCATGTTTCCTCTAGTACTGCTGTCTTTGATCTCCAAGATGTCAAGTGAAAAATAACCAACTGCCATTTCCCCTAATAGCTCAGCTCTACATGGCCCCTGCTGTCTCTGGTTCCTTCTGCAGGTGGTTCCTCTTTGTCACAAGGGAAATGTCAGCTGCCCTTGTCTCTAACAAGCTCAAGTAGCCATTTGTGATTCAACTGATTTAACGTCCCCATTTCATCCCCTTCTGACATTTATCTTAATCTGCCATGGTGATCTCTCAAATTCTCAAAGGGTTATTGAGGTTTTTTTTTTTTTGTAGTTACAATATTTGATGTTGCTTGAGTATCATAAACCTGGTAATGTAGAATATTAACTGTTTCTTATCAGTGTGTGAGTGTGTGTGTGTGTTGAAATGGAGATTACTGGCTATACTGAAGAACCACAGAACATGACATTTGGGAAGATGTACCCAAAGTCTTTGCATACTTTCTGTATGTCCATATTTAATGTATGCTCACACACACCCATATTTGAGATTCTTACATATAAATCATATAAAAAACTTATTTTTATTACTAAACATAATATATATACAGCTTTATTTAATATAACAATAAATCTGAACAATATTTATTGGGCACTTATCAACTAGCTATTTGCTAAGGCTCTACAGATACCTTATTTAATAGATATAATAAATATGTTCATCTGAGTGATTCAAACTTTTGTGGGTTCTGGGAATTGAACCCAGGTGCTCTAAAAGAACAGTCAGTCCTCTTACTGCTGAGCCATCTCTCCAGCCCCCAAACTTTTATAGTTTTAATAACATCCTAAAAACCCAAAGATATTGTAGATAAAATAAAAACACCTTATGATGAACACTTTCACACAGGGAACAATTCCCATGTGTACGTTGTTTATCTGTATTTACAGAATCATTACCACAGATCCTCTATTCACTGAATTCAGGGTCATTCTTCCTAAAGTCTTTCACTGGTCTCGAGGAAAGAGGTTTGGGGAAGATTGTAGATTTGTTTAGCTTATTGCTTTTTGTTTTGGTTTGTTTAATTTTCCCGTTTGTCAGTGAGCCCCAACATGTATATGAAAGAGACACTAATGTTTCCAAAGATTAGTGTGACAGATTAAGCTATTATGGACTAGAAATAATTTCTCAGTTATTTATCAAGTTTCTTTCTTGTGATGATTTTATCTTTTGACTTAGATGTTGCCAACTCCTATTAACTTATGAGATTCCCCTATCCCCCACCCCCAAAATTCTATGAATCCTGACATAGATAAACATATCTGCTGATATTCCAGGCCATCAATCAAATGCAGTGCACAGTGGAGAAGCCGGGAGGGCTGGGAAGAGAGCTGCAGAAGGTCGTGGTTCTGCTTACTCTCAGCCTTGAATGAGGAATTCGTACCGAGAAACTCACACAAACTGCATGCCTTGTACTAGAAATCACTTTCTTTACCCATAGGACAGAGCATTTGTTGAAAGACAAGACATCGCTTATCCTGATATTGTATATAGCCTGCTTCTGACATGTACCAGAAAGACAGTATTAACGATAGCTGAAGGACACATATTTCCTATTCTGGGCCTAGTCTCTTGTTTCTGAACTAACAAGCCCCAGTTCTTAAAGAAAAGATGTCACCCCATGACACTCTCCCTCTCTCCACTTAGGATGGCTTGGATATTTTCAAGGTCACCTCTCCTCCTGCCCTGAACCACTCTTACCATGATGTTTAACTTGGTTTCATCTTTACTTTTCTTTTAGGTTTGTTCCTCACACACCTGTAATCACACAGGAATAAACCCTTCATGGGATTGCCCCTTTCTCTTTACAGGGTTGGAAGAATGGCGTCCATTAAAACAAGAACAAAGTGTTCTTTCTCTTTCTGACTTTTCCACTACAGGTGACCCCCGAGGAATTCATGAACTACTATGCAGGTGTAAGTGCATCCATTGACACAGATGTGTACTTCATCATCATGATGACGACGGCTTGGAAGCTCTAAAGACCTGTCCCTGGAAACCAGGCCATGCATGCAGTCACGTGACTCCAAGTGATTACGCTCTACCCCCAAACTCAGAATGCTCTTCAATTCACTGTTCATCAAACAGACTCTTCTTTGCCAACACACTGTATTTTCTAGGCTGACAAGAGGGCAGAAATAAAGTCACTAAGTAATTAACTATGAGCTTGCCTCCTTTGAAGCTGCTTCCTTATCTCTAAAATGAGAATTATGAAATTTATATCTCTGAATTTCCTAACACTGTGGCTGATTCACACAGGTGATTAATTAACTTGGCTTGTCTCCCTTGGTCATCAATGATCTCATGTTTGCCCAGAAAACCAGGATATTTTCACCTTTAAGCCAGGTATGAGGCTACCTCTATTTATATAGTAAAATCTTAAGGGTTTTAGTCTCAATTTGGGTATCAGAAAGAAACAATATACTAGATTCATAATTTCTCCAAGTCAATCTGGAGATTTACTCCTTGTTTTGACAAATAGATTGAACTTGACCATTGATTTGCTTGTTCCCTTTGTCTTTTAAAAGATGAATGTGAGAGTGGAGGCCATTTCTTTGAATGGTAGACCAGTGACTTTTCAATGCTTCCTTGTGGTTGGAGTTCTGAGCCTGGGCTGAATTCTATTTTATGTGGAACAGCTTCACTGTGATAACTAGCAAACTTTCCTTTCATGCAATGTTTCCTTTTGTTGTCTGTTGTTAGCCAACATTGTTGACAATTCTATCCACCCAAAGAGGATGGGTGTGGCACAGACTAAAATCAAGAACATGCCAAAGCAGAGTTTCCATCTTGCCAGTTCATGACTCCTCGTTCTAGCACTCAGCCCTTCTCACATATTATTGACATGAGAATACCGACCCACAAGGGGCTAATGTATACATACAGGAAGCCCCAGAAATGAGAGAAACAGAGCCTGAAGCTACAGTTCCTACTCTTTATGACTGTGCTTGGAGACACAGACAACACAGTGAGCAGCCTCTGGTTGTGGTACTGGGAGGAATTCTAGTTGCTTTTGTTGTTTGGAAGTCCCCTGTACAGATCCCATATCTGGCTGCCCCTAGGCATTGGCTTATGGACATAGCTTTAGTTAATGGTGTCTTCACCATTATGACTTTAAGAAGCTCCATAAAGTGGATCTCCAGAGGCTTTGTTTGAATTTCACCCTACCTCCATTTCTTAAGTCTCATCTTACACGCTTCTCTAAGTTGATATTATGAATGATATTGATTTCAAACCTGTGTTGCAAGTTGAGAATTGTATCAGTTCTGTTTGTTTGTTTGTTTGTTTGTTTTTGATCGCTACAACTCACAGCAGGGTCTTTATTCTATTCAAGTTAGTGGTAGAGGAGCCTCAAATATCAATCGGGGTAAGGCTGTATAGTAAGCAGCAAGTGAGAATAAGTGTGCAAGAATCCAATTGGAAAACTACTGTGACCTTTAACATAACTGGTTAATGCTGGAAGTCAGATTATAAACTTAGTTTCTGCTCCCATCTGCATTGGTGGTCGTTAGGCAGGGGGTGGCCTTGTAACCTGGGGGTACAGGTTTGTTGGGGGAGTAACCTGGAGACATTGGTCTTGTTGGGAATTAGCCTAGAGACTGGAGCTAGGCTTGGGTTTTGTTGGGGCCAACTTGGAAACTAATGGTAGGTACCAGCCTGTTAGTTTTTTTTTTCCATTTTTTATTAGGTATTTAGCTCATTTACATTTCCAAAGCTATACCAAAAGTCCCCCATACCCACCCACCCCCACTCCCCTACCCGCCCACTCCCCCTTTTTGGCCCTCCAGCCTGTTAGTTGACCTGAGTTCAAACTTAGGTCAGGTTCTCTAAAATGGAGCCTGAACTTACAAGATTTGGCCTCTCAGAAGAAAATAGTGAGGCTACATATCAGACATTTACTGAAACAGGTACATTTTTGGACTCTATGGCACAATTAAGACTATCAAAAGAAAACTAGGTGGCTCTCTCGAATCTTGCTGTTACTGCCTGGACAAACCTAAGCTTTGACAGACATCCAACAGGGGAGAGAAGAGCCTTATGCTGATGCTAACATTGTGGATTGTCTCATGAATGCAGTCACAAAAATAATTCGTCATGAAGAGGTGGCAGGTATGTTGTTGAGAAAATTATCTTACAAAAATGCTAATCAAACATGAGGAGACCTGCTTAGGCCTGTAAGGCATTCTGGAAAAATTACAGATTTTTGTCAGCCTCTGTGTTGATTTTATACCCTTTCTGGCCCAAGGGCTTGCAATAGCTGCAGCTTTCCAGAGACTTTTCCATTTCAGAATGGAGGGCTGGGGATAAGGATCCAAGTTTTAACCTTTGTCTTAATTGTAGACATCTCAGACATATAAGCTATGAGGGCCTTCATGGGTTTATCCTATCTCTGATTCATTCTGTGAAATTATTCTCTGATTTGTGATTTTTTTACTGACCCTCAATTAGATATCACTTTCAAACGTGGTTGCTTCCTTCTACAAACTAACTTTGCTTTCATTGTTTAGGATTAAAGGTGTGTACTAAGGACACGTCTGTATTCTTACCAGAGGGGTTAAAGGTGTGTCATTCCATCTATATCATATAGACCTCGAAGGTCACTGGATATGATCCCTTGCCAGAGCAGCTATGTTGCTGGATTAAAATTCCTCTGCTTTCTATTTAAGTCAGAAGGCGTACATCTTTACTATTACAATAGAAACAATTATCAGTTCCTTAAACTAAATATTGTGAATGTCCTTATGAAGATCTGTTGATGCAAGGATCCTTCTTAACAGAAATCCTGTTTATCTCTCATTTAGCTAATGCCCATTTCATTATCAAGGTTTTCCAATCTGCCAGTATGATGATCAATCTGTCTATTTTCAGTCAGTTTTTTGAGCTGTCTGCAGGCAGGGGTAGAGGAAGATTTCTGCATCATCTCTGCTTCAGTTCCTTTGTATATCTTCATATATATATATATATATCCTGTCCTCTGACTTGTCTGTCAGTTGTCCTTTGTGTTGGTGTGGTTTCTTCTTTCACAATCATGTTGGGCACCAGATGTAAAAGTGACTGCTATTCACAAAATCTGATTGTCATCTCAGTGGCTTGGTACTGAATAAGCTCATTTTTTTCAAGTTCTTTCTGAACTTGACTGGCTGGTACAACTCAGCTGTGGGTCAAATTACACTCCAAGCTGACTGGTTCAAACTGGCTTCTCACTACATTGCTCTGCTTTGAAAACTGCTTCTGATTTCCATGAAATGAGCTTCTGTTTTGTGAAATATAAAAATCAGACCAGCATGTTTCTGCACTAGAGCTGGCAACTCTCAGCCCCCAGCGGCCTGGCCGGATTGGCAGGCAATGGCTGACCTGTTTTTATTTTGTGGAGATTCTGCCTCTGAACTCCACAATCTCTCCACCCAGCTCTCTGGGTTCCCACTGGGGAGTCATTGCCATGCCAACCCTGTGCTTCAAGTGCCTCCCACCCCCACCCCACAGCCTTTGTGGGGCACCTCAGGCAAACCCATGCTTGGCTTCCGTACCTTTCTCTCTTGAACCCAGAGGAGCTGCCCTCTGCTGTCCCATTCCAAAAAAAGCTATATCAGTTCTTTACTAGTGTGTCTTGCTTTGTTTCTTGTTAGGGAAGCTCAACTTACTTATCTTGATACTGACTGGAAAAGAGGCCTTTATCTTGAGATTGGGCATGGATATCTTCATGTTATAGGAAGTGGGCCTCTCCCCTCCCCCCCACTCCATTCCTTACACAAGCCATATTTTCCATTGACTTTACTAACTACCCTTTTTAGAGAATGGCAGAGCAACCAATACCAAACATAACAAGAACATATTTATAAGTCATATAGGAAACACAACTATGCAGGAAGGTATCATTTTTAAAGCATGTGCCCTGCAAACTGTGGCTCAGAAGTCTCCTGTGTCCTAGGCATGGTGGACATAGCCTACTGCTCTAGATAGATTTGTGTCTTTGATTCTGGGTATGACTCATAGCTTGCTTAATGGGGGCTACCGAGTGAGCATGTGATTCTGAGCAGTGCCTGGGTTGTGGCTATCAGCGCTGTCTCTTCCAATGATGCTTTGCTTCCTGTCTTATGGGGGTTCAGGGCACAATGGTCCAACTTTCGATAACCCTTGTCTCACGGTGCACACTCAGCTGCCTCCCTTTCAGAGGTTTAGGTTCTGGACTCAGGAACAAGATTCCACCAAGGCCTTCTCTCACCTTAGAAAAACAAGGTCTCTTAAGAACCTGATGTCCAAGGAACACTGCACACACACACACACACACACACACACACACACACACACACACACACTTCTAGTCTCATCTATGATTTCTTAGACACACAGTCAAGGATGACTTATTAATTCACTCCTAGTAGCTATGGAAGGAAGAGAGAAGATACATTTAAAGATATTATCTAACAACTTAATAAACATGCTTCCAATTTATTTAACATGTAGATTTTAAACAGAATTCCACCTGTAAAATGAGAAGTACTTGGGTCAGGAGGCAGAAAATAACACAAACCCCTAAACATTTCTAGGGAAGACTTTTCTACTGGACATGGATCCAGTACAGGAGAGAAGAGAGGGTGGAATTAGCAGCCTTTTTAATGAAATAAAACCAATGCATGCAGACATTTCCAAGTTAGAATCTTCTGTCCAAGCCAATGCTTCTAATGCTGAACCTGGAAAGTGTCTTTCAGAACACAGCCTTGTGTAAGAAGGGCAAAAGACTTAGTTACTATCAAGAGCTGCATTCCACTGGCATAGCCGCTCAGGAGACAGCTATATCAGGCTCCCGTCAGCAAGTTCTTGTTGGCATCCACAGTAGTGTCTGATTTTGGTGGTTGTTTATGGAATGGATCTCCAGGTGGGGCAGTCTCTGAATGGTCATTCCTTCAGTCTCTGCTCCACACTTTGTCTCTGTAACTCCTTCCATGGGTATTTTGTTCCCCATTCTAAGAAGGAACGAAGTATCCACACTATGGTCTTCCTTCTTCTTGAGTTTCATGTGCTTTGTGAATTGTATCTTGGGTATTCCGAGCATCTGGGCTACTTTCTACTTATCAGTGAGTGCATATCATGTGTGTTCTTTTGTGATTGATTTACCTCTCTCAGGATGATGCCCTCCAGATCCACCCACAGTCTCAGTGCAAAGGAGAAACAAAATGTGTTGAATTAGGTATAGACTGAGGCAGAATCCCTCCTCAGTCTGAAGGACTAGTTTCTTACCACTCTCTTGTTCTTGCTAGGATCTTCCCCACCCCCCCCCTGCATAGCAGTTCATTTACTCTGCGTGGTTTATATGCACGAACATAGTTACAATTCAGACACACACCACTCTGCAGGAAGGCGTGGCAGCCCTCCATCTCACCTGCCAACTGACTCAGCATGTAATGTAATGACTCAAGGTGGCTTGCAGGTAAAAATATCTTGATAATTATTTACTGACCCTCATGCTCTTCTCTGGAGTGGGCATGGGGCAGTGAATTTGATGCTACCAGTGGCTTGTAAACCAAATTGACATCCAACAGTTAATAGATCAGAGACTGCGGGGAAGGAGGACAACCTAGCACTGAAATTCTCCTTTCCAACTCTCACATAGCCTTTCAGGTAGACAGCTGGAGCCCATCATATGGCACTGTGTGAGGGAATTACAAATTTTGACAGCCTGCCCAGACAATGCAAGCATATTGCACTGCATATCCTATTCATGGGGTTAGATAATGGATATATTCCTTCAGCTGCCTTGGCCATTGTAGATTGGACCATACAAGCAGGAAGTGGTCCCCACCTTCATGAATCTACCTACAGTTAGACTGTTATGTTGATATTTAATCAAGGAGTTAGCTAGTGTGTGGGTACTCTGCTTCTTCTGCTTGATAAAATTGTATTAGCATCCTGTGACTCACATATATTCTAGGTTTATGCAAATCTATTTTGAGCACAGAATACAAAATATATAGCTTCCAACTTTCCAAATTGTCCAACAAGCTTATTTTCTTAGAAACTATTATTATTTTAATTAAAATATCTATTAGATGAAGTAAAAAAAGTTTAGTCATAGGAATGCTTTGACTCAAAGGGAAAACAAAGATTTTGGAGGGGGCTTTTAAAATCAAGAGCTTCTCAAATATAGGAACAAGGTTTTAAATGTTAGAAATGCCATGGCTCAAAGTACAAACAAAAGCTTTAAGGATCTGCTGTATAATAGATTAGTTTGACAGATCATTTTCTCAGCATGATTTAACTTCTCCAAGTTGCTTAGATGAAAATTGTGTACTCAGGTTAGAGCTAGCCAAGTTCTTTTGTTCTAACAACAACAAAAAAAATCCCTCACCAAGTTAATGCCTCAAATTGTTTCTTCTAAACTAGATGACGGGTGGAATCTGTTGAAAGATATATAAGCAAATGATTGATGGTGCTTCTGAGAACATTGCTGTGAGAAGACATTCTCTCTGGTGTCTGGGTTGGTGCGGTGAGAGGCTGTGGTGAAGCAGCCCTTCCTCTCTGAGAATACAGCGGCCTTCTTGTTTAATTCTCACACCTGCTTTGCCAAAGCCAGTTTTTTTCTTCCCCTCAGAAAAATGTAATGGAAGTAAAACTCACTGAGAATGTAAACCACCCACAGGCAGCTGAGTTTCTGATATGGATCTCACATGTAGCAAAAGGTAAAGTACATCACAGGAAAAAAATCCTCAAAAGGTCATCGTTTTCTTTCTTTCTTTTCTTTTCTTTTTTTCTTTCTTTTCTTGTTTTCTTTTTTTTTTAATCACTCGTATTGGATTCTTCTCCTGATTCTTCAGAACAGAATTTACTGACCTTTTCACTTGGCACTCAGACACTGGTATTGATCTCATAGCATCTTTCTCTGGTGCTCTAAGATACCAGAGGCTGGTATCTTAGAAACGCACAGGCTGTGTGCAGAACTCATGATAAGTCTGAGGGAGACTCAGAACAGGAAGGGAACCTCACATGGAAAGAAGATGATGGATGGCAGAGTGGCTTGTTCCTTCCAGGGCTCACTTGGGTCTTGGCTCTTCTACACTGATGAGATGAAGTACATCACAAATATGGGGTATTATCTAATGCCATTCACTGCCTTACTAAGCCCAGGACATTCCCTTCGTTTCCAAGGGAACAGAGAAGGAAAGTACCATTCCACAGGTTTCCTACTTACTCATGCCTCAAAAGTCATTTAGCAGTATCATTCAAAATACATTTACTTAAGAGTGTCATTGAAGCTACAACATGCATGCAGTAAATCATGGGAACTTGAGCTTAACTAATCAGTTACTTAGAAAGTGTTTGAGTTGAAATTCACACTTATTTCTTATAAATTAAAACCCAAAACAAATGTTAAATAAATCAGTAATATAACAATACTTAGAAGGGCTGTGTCTTTCTATAGCCATATGTTTATGGGAGATATTTATTTGTATGTAAATATAATCTGTATACTAGTGGCAAAAATATTGCATATAGCTTTAAAACAGTGCCAAGCCAATAGTGACTTGTCATTTTATCACAGAACTGTCGCTCAAGCTATTTTCTCCACAGTGAGATGTTCTCATATGTAAATATTATCTTGACAGCAAACAGTTAAGTAGACATCAAATAAACACTGGTTTTGAAGCAGCATTCTGTTTGATAAATAAGAATATTGATGGTATTTATACTATACATGCTAAATATTTTATTTAAAATAAGGTGTGTTTCTAGTGGTAAGCTCTATGTATATGAGGTATCTACTTGTTATAATGAAAAAAAAAAAAAACCAACTGGGGCATCCTCTCGAGTAACCAGAAATTAAGATTTCTGTGAGCTATCAGTTTAGACATTTATAAAAGCACGTCATTTGGTACTTTCTGAGAGATTTTGCTTTAAGAAGTTCTGACTTAGCAGATTTTTTTTTTTAATTAAAGGTCTGAAACAGCAACTGCTTCAATAGAACAGAACATCTAACTCTGCCAGTAAATGACTTGCAAAGTGTGCTTTCTCTCACCAGCTAACATGTCACTTGCATCCTGAGGCTCTCTGGCTGTGCTTTTGTTTGTTGATAAAAATGTAATACTTTATTATAATGTAGGATACTTTACCTTAATGAACTGTATAGCAGTGAACAGGAATGTATATTGTTTAGGACTGGGCAAGTGTTTATTTTGGTGCATACCTTAATCTAGCTTTGTGGTGTTTTTATTGGTGACCCTATTACAGCAACGTGATTGTGCTTCAGAGATATTTATAAATATCATTGGTGTGATGCTTCTGTTACAGGTGATAACATTTAACTTGGAAAGTGGTGAGTCTTTTTAAAATGCATGACACAGTTACTCATAAAATTACCATTTTAACAGCCAAGGATAAGATATTATGACACAATTTGCTATTATTATTGCTTTCTATTCTTTCCACAGGGTCAGACTATGTTCACCTAGGAGGCTTACCAACTTCATCTCATTTTCAGCTTTGAGTTGCACTTCTACAACCAAGAAGGATAGAATAACTCTATTACTAGTACAAGGAGGCCAAGAACAAGGAGGGAAGAAGGGGAGGGAGGAAGGGAAGGAGGGAGGGAGGGAGGGAGGGAGGGAGGGAGGGAGGGAAACTAGATGCTAATTACTGTTCTTTGTTCTAAGTACAGTTACCTAGCACAGAAAGCTAGGGTTGATCTAATCATGAAAACACACATCTTGGCCAGACTGATAAGTTGGATCCTGCACCCTACATGGCAATTGTTTTGCATCTGTCTGTTGCCCATTGGGTAACATGCATCCTGTTTTCCAGAGTGCTCCCTTTCCTGTAAAATGCCCCTTCCTCAAGTTCTATCTCTACATCTGTTTGACCTCATTTATGCGATAAAATCTTTATCCTAAGGCTTAATCATATCATTTTATCCATAGAGTATTTATTCCAGGACTTACCCTAAGTAACAAAATTCTTAAATCCTCAAGTCCTTTATATGAAATGACATCATTTTTTTGCTCATAAGTTCCACTCATCTTGTACATATACAGTATGGACACAATGCTACTTACTTTAAATTCTTCCAATAAAAGTTAAATGAGTCCCTGAGGACAGAACCTGTGAGCACAGAGGATTGACTGTATTCATCATGATCACAAGTAGGCAGCATATATTCTAGAGCAGGATTACCTCATTGGACTTGCGTAGTGACAGAACTGATCTGATCTGTGTTTCCCAGCATATCAATTGCTGGCTACATGGAGCTGGTGAACAGAGGGAGTATGGTCAGTGCCCCAAGACATGCGGTGTTTGATTAGACTTCATCTTAATTAGTGTAAATTCAAATCCCCGTATGTGGTCAATGGCTACCTTATTGTGTGACTTGGAGAGATCTAGAGATCAATAGTGATGCCCTGAGGAAGAAGTTTATACAACTGAGATGCAGGTGAGTCTTTGGCTGCCCACTGTAAATGTCCAAACTCAGAAAACAGTTTCAGAAAAGAAATACAGGGCAAATTCTTGCTGACTTAGGCAATGCTGCTTGACTATTTGTTGCAAATCATACATATATCTAGTGTCTTGGGAGAAATTAAGTGTGTGGCTCACAGATTTTGACACTGTTTTTTCTACCCTTACCTTCTTCCTCCTTCAGGTTTCAGAGGAAGACTTTCTGAATTACTATGCAGGTGTCAGCGCTTCAATTGACACAGATGCTTATTTTATTTTGATGATGACAAATTCTTGGAGATTATGATTTTGTTTAATATCCTCTTGGAGGAAATCGAGAGCTCTCAGAAGGCAGAATGCATTTGCAAGAATCTGATACTATGGATTTTAATAAGATGCAAACTAACTCTAAACAAAGAACCCCAGGCAACTAATGACCACTAAGAGAACTATTTTTTCCAGCAATGAGAGCTCTGATTGGCTATCCAATAAAAAGCAGTCATCCATGAAATCATATACTTTTAGAACACAAAAGTGTGCTTTGCAGGTTATATTCATGTATTTGTGCATCTATCTAATATCTATCTATCTATCTGTCTATCTGTCTATCTATCTATCTATCTATCTATCTATCATCTATCTATATGTATCAACTATCTATTACAATAATAAAGAAGAAAAGTCTATATGTTTTAGAGGAGTTAGAGGGAGGTGATATGGAAGAGGTTGGAGGGAGGAAAGAAGAGATGAGAAGTGATGTATTTTACCTTAAATACATTTTAAAAGATAAAAGTAAAATGTTTTTAAAAATCTGGTGTTTTAATTGTAATAGATCTTGAGTAATCTTAATAAGAATTTGAATGTATTCATCTCCATGAATGCCCGAGAAAATAGTTTTAAGTCAACATGAAAGGAAGGAACAAACAAAAGAAGGGAATCATGAACTGAGATTACGAAGTGGTTTCTGTATAAAAGTCACTTTTACTGGATATTTCTGTTGTGGAGACAAATACAGATGTCCTCCCACACTTCTGTGTTGTTCCTGGTCTTGACTGTTGTAACATCTAATTGTAAAATTTCATGAATTTACTTACTCTACTGTAATATATCATATTTTATTCTTAAAAGTATCATTTTCTGTAGTTGCAAATTTTAATGCAAAGTTTAAAACTCAGCAAACTCTCATGCCATCAAGCACAGGCGACATAAATATAGGAGAAACAGCAGGGATGCTGAGGTAACATACCAGGTTGGAGATTGGGCTTTCACAAAATGAAATCACTCATCAGCTTAGCAAATGGATGATGGAGTTAGGGTTACAACTGGATGCATTTTGGGACCTCATGTAAACTACGGAGATGGGTTTCATACCATCTGGAGAATTTTTCACGTGTTTTTTTTTTTTTAATTCTTCTTTTAGAATTTTATGTAAGAGAACTGTATTTACATAATATCTACACCTCCTTCACCTCCTCTAAGTTTTCCCATGTGCCCTCTATTCCCAACCAAATTCATGATCTCTTCTTCAATTCTGACTGTTATACACACACAAACGCAATGCATATGTGTGATACACACACACACACATGCATGTACACACATACAGACACACAACCTACTAAGTCCATTTCATTTAATGTTGCTGATATGTATATGTGTTGGGAGACGACCACTGGGGTTGTATAATATACTGTTGGGCTTGTCCCTGAAGAAAATGATTCCCCTTCTCTCAGTAGCTCATGCTTTTCTATAGTCCTTAGTCTAGGGGTAGGGCTTTGTAAAATTTCTCTCATCCACATTGGCATGTTCCATGGTCATTACTCAGGTTTTGTTTATACAAACATATTGTTGAGTTTGCATAAATGTATCTAAATGACTTCCAGGTACCCCACAAAATATGTACTATAGGTGTTGAGGTTGAGCTCTCATTCAGTGATAACTTTTTTTTTATTAACAAAGTTAGCTGAAAGTTGATTGCTCATGTCTGTGGGCCTTTTATAGCAGAGAACTGGGTAGAGAAAGGTTGATTCTAGAGAAAGGCTGGTGTGTCTTTTGGTGATTGGCCAATGATTTTCCCACCTTCACTTGTTCATCATACTTCGGGAAATTTGACTGCTGTGTTACCTCTCTTTCCCTAGTCTTTAAAAATCACAAGACCATGAAAACAATGTCACAAAAGCATGGGTATGAGAGAAACAAAATTCCCACTGGAGGAAATGTTGCAATTCAGGACTTGATAGTGCAGACTTGATAGTGCTCATATCAGTTGTTGCTAAAACTAGAGCTCTGGCCACTGACCAGCTATGGCAAATACAACCCTTCTGCTTCCTGGTTGAAACAAAATAATCACAAAGACACATTGAGCTAATGTCAATCCTATACAAACATCACCTGTGTTTTTGGGTCAATGTAAGCAAGCTTTATTTTCAGCCTGACAGGCTGTCTCCTCAGGGGGTGTTGAGAAAACAGAAGCAAACAAAAAGACTAGGGATTTTCCAAGGTATTTTTTTTTTTTAACAAAAGAATGTGGTTTCATATTTCAAAATTACCTGGAAGAACATCTGATAAGGGTGGAGGTCAGGCTATGGGAAATGGGTCAAAATGTGATTATCGTCGCCCCCCCCCCCAAAAAAAATACCAACCCAGGATTTAACTTATTTTGGCCTGTAACAAGATAGCTTCTGACCTTAAGAGGAAGTCAAGCTGGTCCTTCCATCACTGGGATATTTTATATAATACCAATAAGAACGCAGATGCCTTATACAGCCTGTTGAAGCAACATCCAATGGATTTGGTTGTGTTGTATGCTTCATGAGGAAAACAAGCTTGTTTCTCACAGTCAAGCTGGAAGACGAAATCAAGGTGCAGGAAGATTGAATATGGTGAATCCAACATTAAGGATCTGAGAAACAATAACTTAACTCTCAGTTCAAATACATACAGAGAAATATAGTTCTAATAGTAAAACTATTAGAAAGTTTCGTTGAAAGCTGACTTGATGGAAGCAAAGTAAAAGTGGTTTTCTGGACAAGAAGCGGTCTCTCTCTTAGAAACCAGGCTTCTCATTGTCTTTCTCTTGATCATGGAAACAGGCTTGGTGGTCTCAATCCTCTGCGGAGATAACCTTGTAGAGATCGCAGTCGGGATGAGGAAGGACAGAGCTGAGATCCTCACGTTCTTGGCAATTTTAGCAAATATAAAACTAACATATAACCATGCACGGTAATTATTTTCCATAAAGCAAGTCGTATCACCAGGGCCTATTGGTATCATTCCACACTGGAATTTGTGCTACAACTCAGTGTCAGCTCTTTAGTTTTCTGTCTCTGTGGGATGCAGGGAGACATTTTTCATTTATCTAAATTAGGAGCTTTTTTTCCTGAAGGGAGTTGAAATTATAATATATACTGTAAACTAGTTATTTATTAATGTCAGCAAATGAGAACATTTTTATTCTAGAGGCAAATCTGTCATTGGAGTACTAATTACAGTCATGAGGGATTTTTAGTCATTTAACTCAGAGCAAGGGGTTTGAATATTAAAACATGAGAGAAGCTGATTTCTGCAGCATGCCAATGAGATCACAATACTCACAAGACTGAAAAAGATGTTTGGTGAACTTTCTTTCTGGATGTCTAACTGTAAAAGGGAGACTTTAGTTTCATTAATATAAATCATCATGAACTCCCTCTGGATATAGCGAACCTTGTCTACCCAGTGATTCTTGGTTTCTTTAGGGAAATTGGCCTTTTTGAACTGGGCCAGATTCCATTGTTCAGTGCCTTGATTTTGTCTTCCAGCTTCCAGACGGTAAGAAAATTTGTTTTTTATTACAAGCAAGCAAATTTATTTTATGTTGGTAACCAGGCTGAGAAGAATAAAGCATCTGAGTTATTAGTTTTATTTAAATTATCATAGCTATCTCGGTGTTTTATGTGGCTATTTTCATGTTGTCTGAGTGTACATTGATGTATCTCCACTGAGCAGACTGCAGAACTCAGCTGCTTTGTGTGCATTATATCAGAGGGAACAAAGAATAAAAAAATATATAATCTCAAGAATTAAAAAATTGAAAAGTGAATACATTTTACCTGGAAATTGTTAGCGAGAATAACTAATCCATACAATTTAATAAATCAGGAGGAGACATGTTGCAAATAGAGTGAACACTTTAAGACCTGAGACTTTGAAACCACTAGGAATAAAAGTAATGAAAATTCAAGGTACAGAGAAAACCAAAGACTTTCTGAATACCACCTCAATATTAGAAGACACACAGTAAGAATATGTGAGATTGGAATTCCAAGGATTTGCCTGGCAGAGGAAGCAGCTGAGTGAGGAGACATACTGGAGAACGGAGAGAATTTTGATGAACATTCATGTGAAAAGGAATTGATACAAACAATGTAAATAAAAATATAATAAAAAGAAATAATCTACCAATACATGGGCAAATGAATTGGCCAGAAAGTCTTTAAGTGAAGCAAAACTGTCAATGAATACATAGAATATTCCTTAGGAATAAAGGAAGTGCTAGTTGAATTATATTCAAATTCTGTCTCATCATAGGAAAATGATTAACATCAAGAAGGTAAACTAGGGCCTGGAGAGATGGTTCAGCACTATAGAGCACTTGCTGCTCGTGCAGAGGACTGGCACTCGATTCCCAGAGTCCATGAGGCAGCTAATAATTGTCTGTAACTCTGTGTCTCAGGTATTCATCATCCTCTTCAGACCTCAGCATGCAAACAGTGCATGGACACACATGCAGATGAATATTACACATAAACACACAAATCATTTTTTTTTAAAAAAGAAGATAAACAATGATGGTTATGTGATGAAGAAACCCATATCTACCCTTGATGGAACCTCAAATTAACTTTCCAATGCTAGGGAAATCAGTATAACTGTTCCTCAAAAGATGGAAAAATAAAGCTATCATCTGACCCTGCTATACCATGTTTTGGTCTTTACATAAAGAACTCTACTCAGCACATAGTAGAGATATCTACACATTGGTGATTACTTTAGCACTCTTCGCAATAGGCAGTAAGGAACCAACCTAGCTAAGTACTCACCAATCGATGAGTAGATAAAGAAAATGTGATGCACGTATGTGTCATATGTGTATACATATATCACACATACATACAAGGAAAAGTATTATTCAGACTTCAAAAAATACAAAATTATGTCATTTGTAGGTAACTAGTTGAAATTGAAAACATCATGTTAAGCAAAGCAAATCCGACTCAGACAAACATCACATTTTTATCTATTAGCAGAATCTGCATTTAAAAAGAAAGATAGCTGCCATTCTCCCAAATCAGTATAATTTCTAACTGCAATCTGAATACCTCTCCTTATACCCACAGAAGAGTATGGGTCTTATTCCTCATCAAGGAAGCTTCTTTTCACAACAGATGGATGACAACAGAAACACACAACTAGTCAGAATGCAGAGAAGCCCAACTCATAGAGAAGCTGCAACCAAACTCCTATGTCCAAGGTTCAGAGAACAGCAGAGCAGAGGGGCCAGAAACACCGCAAGAACCAGAAAAGTAGGCTATGTTCTGTGAGAACATGTTTTCTATACATGATAGGGGAGCAGCATTCACAAAATCTCAACGACATGGTTACTTAAACAAGACGTACACAGTGTGTGTTAGTTTGTATGCTAGCATCAATGGGGTAAATATTAGATGGTCCACCTCTAGATAAAGAGCTACAGGATACTAATAATAGCTAAAAGAGGAGAATTGGTCTTCTCCAGCAACTCAAAATATTTTCATATAGTATGAAAATGTCACAATACAGGAAGTTGGGTTGTAGAAATAACATATACTAGTACTACAATCACTTTTTTTGATATAAATAAAACCTAACTTCCTTATCCAAGCAGGTGATAATAGCAACAACACTACAGAGTGAGGGTCAAACAGGTAGCATGCATGAATCTGTTCTCTTGCAGCCACGTCTAAGAACTGTGTAAGCTCTGCACAAGTGCTTGCTAGTACTGCATGTCACTTCTTAGAATCAACTTTTTAGAGTTCCTGTCTCTTCTTACTTTGTATTCTCAGTTTTTTCTTAAATATTATTACAGAACTTAAAGCATTCCCCTGCCTACAGTCTCACACCTTTTAACCCATCACCCACAACAGTTTTTAAGCCTAAAGTTCACTTACATCATTAATAGTTGTCTCTACATCACTGATAAGTTCGGTCACCTCAGCTGGCAGTTAAGTTGTCCACAGTGTACTCTAACTTCTGTCTTCAGAGGTATCTTCTATGGCGTATTGTTATTTCCCATGATTCAGCTATATGTGTGTGAATGGATAATCTGCTTGTGTTTTGGGAGTTGTCCTGAGTGCATGAGAAGGGTCTTCTGAAACCCTTGTAGCTGCTGAATGACGGGCATCTATGAAGTGACCATGCAGTGGCTCAGACTGAGCACCTTCCTAGATTAAAAAATTGGCTTGTTAGTAGAGAATCCAATCATCTGTGTAGAAATTGTGGACTTTCACCATGCTACGCTCTCAGGAGAAGAGGGTTATTAGAGTTGAATTCTCACCACATGGAAAACCATATTCTAGTCATCCCTGTGGTAGGAATAATAAGCACTGGAAGCTATAGCTACTTTCCAGGGACGCTTTGGGGCATAACAAATCTGTGTCACCTTTCTGAGCTAAAACGGCGCTCCTCACAGCCAATAAGATCATTGCTGATACAGGCACTGGGCCTCTCCCTGTCTAGAGATCTCTTTGTAGTATATGGGCACAGACCTGGTGACAGTATGGCTAGTGTGCATTTTACAAATGGCTTGGCAGGTGGTTGACAACACTTTTTTAAAGAGGCAGCAGAAGGTCCCATCACCCAGTCAGGGACCTCAGAAAAATCCTGTTTTATAACCTCCAAAGGGCAGCCTGACTTCTGATTTTCGAATCACTTAGTAACCTAGGACTCCATTTGCCTTAGGCAATATTTACATCCCTCTAATTATAATGTACCTAGCAAGCTGATGACCATCACCTACCCACACTCAGCATACATACACTCTGAACGATATGTACCTAGCAACTCCAGGCTCCCTAATTACATTAGGTTACATATGCATCCCCCTCTAAGCAATTGAATAAACTTCCCTTCCCTTAGCAACACTCTCCTATAAGCTGGGCAGAATAAATTCTCATCTGGTCTGAACTGGTTCTGAAAGTGTAAACAAAAAGACAAACTGTATCCTTTAAGAAATTGCTAAAGAGGAGTAGTGTTTCTCTTTCTCCACATCCTTGCCAGCATCTGCTGTCACCTGAATTTTTGATCTTAGCCATTCTGACTGGTGTGAGGTGGAATTGATTTGCATTTCCCTGATGATTAAGGACGTTGAACATTTTTTTTCTGGTGCTTCTCAGCCATTTGGAATTCCCCAGTTGAGAATTCTTTGTTTAGCTCTGAACCCCATTTTCTAATGGGGTTACTTGAATTTCTGTAGTCCAGCTTATCCCATAATCAGCCACCAAACCCAGACACTATTGCATATGCAGCACGATTTTGCTGAAGGGACCCTGTTATAACTGTCTCTGGTGAGGCTATGCCAGTGCCTGGCAAATACAGAAGTGGATGCTCACAGTCATCTATTGGATAGAACACAGGGACCCCAATGTTGGAGCTAGAGAAAGCACCCAAGGAGCTGAAGGGTTCTGCAACTCTATAGGTGGAACAACAATATTAACTAACCAGTACCCCCAGAGATCGTATCTTTAGCTGCATATGTAGCAGAAGATGGCCTAGTTGGCCATCACTGGGAAGAGAGGCCCCTTGGTATTGCAAACTTTATATGCCTCAGTAAAGGAGAATGCCAGGGCCAAGAAACGGGAGTGGGTTGGGTAGGGGAGCAGGGTGGGGGGAGGGTATAGGGGACTTTCAGGATAGCATCTGAAATGTATATAAAGAAAATATCTAATAAAAAATAAATTTAAAAACAGAAAAAAAGAGAAAAAAAGAAATTGCTAAAGAGAATCCTCTGTTTACCATCTTATGCCAATGCACAGTTGGGACTTCTTATGATTAAAAATCAGACAGATGCATTCAGGGAACGAGGCAAGAACAATATAAAAAATGATTATAGGACCTCATCAATCAGAATGGAACCACACTTAATTCACACTTTTATAATCAAACCTTCATTCTCTTGAATCTTGAGTTCTTGAATAAAAGAAACCCTTGAGTAATAATCATGGGCTTACAGGACATGGTCATGATCACCTCTTTTATACTTTTGCTAAAAATATATTTTTCCTACATGTTTATAATCTATGCAAGCTTTTATTTTAGCTGCTTAAATAAAAGGCTAAGATTGTGGAAATACCTGGCTCAGATCTTAACCAGTGATGACAAAAGGGACTCTCTGTATCCCATTGACATCTGCTCCATCAGCTACAAAAATGCCTGAGTGCTGAGACAATGTGTCTCTTTCTGGTTGATGAACACATTGATGTATGGGTAAGAGTGTGGTGTGCTATGACATGAGAACGGACACACTGTATTGCCTCTATTATTTGGTTGATTGCCCTGATTTTTATCCATTGTAGTGAAACTAAATTTAAACACAGTTATTTTCTGAAATCTGTAAGTGAACTGTGTTCTTGACAACTTAATGATCCTAAGGAAGGCACGGGTATCTGCACTGACTGACTATAAATTTGAGACTGCAACACAGAAATCCAGTCTGAGTATCTGCTTTGCCTGATCTTACATTTTTAGCTTAAGGTAAGACATGGGCAAAGACCACTTATACAGGCATCTCTACTGAGAATCACTCTATAGTAGCATTTTTATTTCAACATTATGAAAGAATAATGGAATACCTCACCTATTTTTTAAATTAAACTAATTTTTTAAAAAATACAACTCAGTATTGACATTTTTAAGTCATCAAAACAATTTATAATAGTTAAATGTCTCCTAAATATACATGATCTCTTCTGACGCTAAAAGTAATATGCACTTAACCAGTTTTAAAAATCTATTTGGATCAATATACATGATAGAAGTAGAAAAAAAAAATCTCTTATGATGTCCTCAATGAAAGGAAAGTGTGACAAGTTCCTGAGTAGACAGAAATGGTTCCATCTCCAAGGGAAAGTGTAACTGTGACTTCCTAGAATGAATTGGGTAGTGCTCCTTCTGTTTCTATTTTGTGGGATAGTTTGAAGAATATTGTTACTAGGTCTTTTTTTGAAGGTCTGATAGAATTCTACATTAAACCCAGTTGTTTCTGGGAAACTTTCAATGACAGCTTCTATTTTTGTAGGGGTTATGAGACTGTTTAGATGGTTTATCTGATCCTGATTTAATTTTGGTATTTGGTATCTGGCTAAAAATTGTTCATTTCATCCAGATTTTCCAGTTTTGTTGAATATAGACTTTTGTAGTAGGATCTGGTAATTTTTTTGGATTTCCTTAGTTTCTGTTGTTATATCTACCTTTTCATTCCTGATTTTGTAAATTGGGATACTGTCTCTGTGCCCTCTGGTTAGTCTGACTAAGGGTTTATCTATCTTGTTGATTTTCTTAAGGAACCATCTCCTGGTTTGATTGATTCTTGGTATAGTTGTTTTTGTTTCTACTTGGTTGATTTCAGCCCTCAATTTGATTATTTCCTACAGTCAACTCCTCTTGAGTGTATTTACTTCTTTTTGTTTTAGAGCTTTCAGATGTGCTGCCAAGCTGCTAGTGTATGCTTTCTCCAGTTTCTTTTTGGAGGCACTCAGAGCTATGAGTTTTTCTCTTAGAACTGCTTTCCTTGTGTCCATAAGTGTGGGTATGTTGTACCTTCATTTCCATTAAATTCTAAAAAATCTTTAATTTCTTTATTTCTTCCTTGACCAAGTTATCATTGAGTAGGGCATTGCTCAGCTTCCATGTGTATGTGGACTTTCTGTTATTTTTTGTTGCTATTGAAGACCAGTCTTAGTCCGTGGCGATGTGATCGAATGCATGGAATGATTTTAATCTTCTTGTATCGGTTGAGTCTTGTTTTGTGACTGATAGTTTGGTCAATTTTGGAGAAGGTACCATGAGCTGCTGAGAAGTAGGTATATTCTTTTGCTTTAGGATAAAATGTTCTATAAATATCGATTAAAGCCATTTGGATCATAAATTCTGCTACTTTCACTGTGTCACTGTTTAGTTTTTCTTTCCATGATCTGTCCATTGCTGAGAGTAGTGTGTTGAAGTCTCCCATTATTATTGTGTGAGGTGTAATGTGAGCTTTGAGCTTTAGTAAAGTTTCTCTTATGAATGTGGGTGCTCTTGCATTAGTAGCATAGATGTTCAGAATTGAGAGTTCTTCTTGGTAGATTTTTCCTTTGACTAGTATGAAGTGTCCTTCCTTATCTTTTTTTGATAACTTTAGGTTGAAGGTCGATTTTATTTGATATTAGAATGGCTACTGAAGCTTGTTTCTTGGGACCATTTGCTTGGAAAAAATTTTTCCAGCCTTTTACTCTGAGCTAGTGTCTTCCTTTGTCACTGAGGTGGGTTTCCTGTATGCAGCAAAATGTGTGGTCCAGTATACATATCCAGTCTGTTAGTCTATGTCTTCTTATTGGGGAACTCAGTTCATTGATATTAAGAGATATTAAGGAAAAGTGATTCTTGCTTCCTGTTATTTTTGTTGTTAGAGGTGGAATTATGTTTTTGTGGCTATCATCTTTTGGGTTTGTTGAAAGAAGATTATTTTCTTGCTTTTTCTAGGGTATAGTTTCCCTTCTTGTGTTGGTGTTTTTCACCTATTATCCTTTGAAGGGCTGGATTTGAGGAAAGATATTGTGTAAATTTGGTTTTGTCTTGGAATACCTTGGTTTCTCCATCTATAGTAATTGAGACTTTTGTTGGGTATAGTAGCCTGGGCTGACATCTGTGTTCTCTTAGAGACTGTACAACATCTGCCCAGGATCTTCTGGCTTTCATACTCTCTGGTGAGAAGTCTTGTATAATTCTGATAGGTCTGCCTTTAAATGTTACTTGACCTTTTTCCCTTACTGCTTTTAATATTCTTTCTTCTTTTTTAAAAATGTATTTGGTGTTTTGATTATTATGTGACAGGAAGAATTTCTTTTCCCATCTAATCTATTTGGAGTTCTGTAGGCCTTTTGTATGTTTGTGGGAATCTTTTTCTATAATGTTGTTGAGGATATTTATTGGCCCTTTAAGTTGGGAATTTTCACTCTCTCCTATACATATTATTCTTAGGTTTGGTCTTCTCATTGTGTCCTGGATTTCCTGGATGTTTTGGATTAGGAGCTTTTTGCATTTTGCATTTTCTTTGACTGCTGTTTCAATGTTTTCTACGGTATCTTCTGCACCTGAGATTCTCTCTTCTATCTCTTGCATTCTGTTGGCAATTTTTGTATCCATGACTCCTGATCTTTTTTCTAGGTTTTATATCTCCAGGGTTGTCTCCATGTGCTTTCTTTATTGTTTCTATTTTTATTTTAGATCCTGGATGGTTTTGGTCAATTCCTTCACCTGTTTGACTGTATTTCTGTGATGTTATTTATTTATTTATTTATTTATTTATTTATTTATTAGATATTTTCTTTATATACATTTCAAATGCTATCCCAAATGTTTCCTACACCCTCCCACCACTCTGCTCCCCTACCCGCCCACTCCTGCTTCTTGGCCCTGGCATTCTCCTGTACTGGGGCATATAAAGTTTACAATACCAAGGGGCCTCTTTTCCCAGTGATGGCCGACTAGGCCATCTTCTGCTACATATGCAGCTAGAGATATGAGCTCTGGGGGTACTGGATAGTTCATATTGTTGTTCCACCTATAGGGTTGCAGACCCCTTCAGCTCCTTGGGTGCTTTCTCTAGCTTCTCCACTGGGGGCCCAGTGTTCCATTTTATAGATGACTGTGAGCATCCACTTCTGTATTTGCCAGGCACTGGCATAGCCTCATAGGACACAGGTATAACAGGGTCCCTTCAGCAAAATCTTGCTGGCGTATGCAATAGTGTCTGGGTTTGGTGGCTGATTATGGGATGGATCCCCAGGTGGAGTAGTCTCTGGATAGTCCATCCTTTTGTCTTAGCTCCAAACTTTGTCTCTGTAACTCCTTTCATGGGTATTTTGTTTCCTATTCTAAGGAGGAATGAAGTATCCACTCATTGGTATTCCCTCTTCTTGATTTTCTTGGGTTTTGCAAATTGTATCTTGGTTGTTCTATGTTTCTGGGTTAATATCCACTTATCAGTGAGTGCATATCTAATGACTTCTTTTGTGATTGGGTTACCTCAAAAGGATGATATCCTCCATATATATCCATTTGTCCAAGAATTTCATAAATTCATTGTTTTTAATAGCTGAGTAGTACTCCATTGTGTAAATATACCACATTTTCTGTATCCATTCTTCTGTTGAGGGACAACTGGGTTCTTTCCAGCTTCTAGCTATTATAAATAAAGCTGCTATGAACATAGTGGAGCATGTGTTCTTATTACCAGTTGGAACTTCTTCTGGGTATATGCCCAAGAGAGGTATTGCTGGATCTTCTGGTAGTACTATGTCCAATTTTCTGAGGAACCTCCAGACTGACTTCCAGAGTGGTTGTACAAGCTTGCAATCTCACCAGCAGTGGAGGAGTGTTTCTCTTTCTCCACATCCTCACCAGCATCTACTGTCACCTGAATTTTTGATCTTAGCCATTCTGACTGGTGTGAGGTGGAATCTCAGGGTTGTTTTGATTTTCATTTCCCTGATGATTAAGGATGTTGAACATTTTTTCAGGTGCTTCTCAGCCTTTCGGTATTCCTCAGGTGAGAATTCTTTCTTTAGCTCTGAACCCCATTTTTTAATGGGGTTATTTGATTTTCTGGAGTCCAGCTTCTTGAGCTCTTTGTATATATTGGATATTAGTCCCCTATCAGAGTTAGGATTGGTTAAAATCCTTTCCCTATCTGTTGGTGCCCTTTTTGTTGCTGGCCTTATTGACAGTGTCTTTTGCCTTACAGAAGCTTTGCAATTTTATGAGGTCCCATTTGTCAATTCTTGATCTTTCAGAAAAAGCCATTGCTGTTCTATTTAGGAAGTTTTTCTCTGTGCCCATATCTTTGAGGCTTTTCCCTACTTTCTCCTCTATTAATTTCAGTGTCTCTGGTCTTATGTGGAGGTCTTTGATGCACTTAGACTTGAGTTTTGTACAAGGAGATAAGAATGGATCAATTCGTTTTTTTGCAATTTTTTAAGGGATTTTTGTGTTTCCTCTCTAAGGTCTGTGAGCTGTTTACCTATGTTCTCCTATATTTCCTTAAGGGAGTCATTTATTTCCTTAAAGTCCTTTATCATCATAAAGAGATGTAATTGTAAATCAGAGTCTTGCTTTTCTGTTGTGTTGCGGTATCCAGTGCTTGCTGTGGTGGGAGAACTCAGTTCTGATGTCAAGTAGTCTTGGTTTCTGTTGCTTACATTCTTGCCTTTGCCTCTTGCCATCTGATTATCTCTGGTGACTGAGGCTTGTCCCTCCTGCAAGCCTGTGTGTCAGAACTCCTGGGAGACCAGTTCTCTTAGGGAGAAATTTAGATACAGAGAGCTGTGGTACAGGGTCAGCTCCAGGGTGCAGATGGGAACCAGAAGGATCTTGTCTTGGGCTGTTCCTTGGTTCATGTGTCCTGATGGCTCTGGGAAGATCCCTCTTGGACCACGAATTTCAGAAGGAGTAGTGGTCTTACCTGTGCTCATAGCTTTATTGGCAGTCCTGGGAGACCAGCACTTTCCTGACGGTATTTGTGTACGGAGAGCTGTTGGACAGCATCAGCTCTGGGTGCCATGGCACAGGATATGCTCTGGTTGCAGATGGAAACCGGAAGGATGCTCTCCATCATACTTCTTCAGAATTTTCTTTGGTGGATTCCTGTTTAGGCTGTTATAGTTTTTTGGAGGCGAGTCAGTGTGGTAGGTGTCATCATAGAAGCTTCCCATTCTCCTCCCTGTCAAAGGTGCCTCTGAGGTCATTGATATCACAGCAAAAGTAGCCTTCTTGCTCTTCACGGTCAGTGGAAGCACAGATCCTGAGCCTCCACATGGTTTCTGGTGACAACACAGACCACAGATCTGTTGTAGTAGGACTACAGACCCAGACAAGTCCCTCAGAAGCTGCCTGGAACATGAACATCAGCATAGCTTCAAGTGGCAGCAAACGTCAGACAAATCAACATGTCCCACTCTCCAGAGGCAGCATTATGGGTCATTGGTATGGCTTCGGGCAGCAGAACAGAGGAACATGGACATATGCATGGCCTTTAGTGATAACAGAGGCCACAGATATCACCATAAACCCAGGCTGCAGTAGGTCCTCAGAGCCAGATATGGCCAGATATGGCAAGGACCAAGACTTTACCATGGCCTGATATAGCAGTACAGGCCACTCACATCAATATGGCCCATACTGGTGGCAGCACTGCCCATGGACATTGACATGGCTTCAGGCTGTAGTACAGACCATGGACATCTGCATTGCCCTTGGTGGTAACATGTGGGACAGACATCATCCCAGTCCCCAGCATCATCCCTTTCTGTCTGGCTTGGCTGGCTGCTGGCTCTTCTGCCCCCAGTCTGCTCCTTACTTGATAGAGTTTAGATTTCCCAGAACATACAACCATGGGAGCTAGCATTCTCTGTCACTCTCTCTCTGTATCTGTCTCTCTGTCTCTTTATGTCTTTCTGTCTCTCTCTTTCCCTCTCTCCCTCTGTTCCTTCATTCCTCCCTCCTTCCTTATCACTTTTCCCTCTCTCCTTCTGTCCCCAATGTCCTTACTCTCTCTCTTATTAATCCCCCCTTTCTGTTTTTGTTTTACTAAAGTCTTATTGTGGGGTGAAATACATTCAAGAGCAGACTTGCTTCAGAAGATAAAAATGGGGCTGGAGAGATGACTTAGCAGTTAAGAGCACTGTGTTTCATGAGGACCAGCATTTGATTTTCAGTACCCACATGGTGGTCTACAATCATCCATAACTCCAGGTCCAGAAGATCTGGCACCATCTTTTGGCTTCCATAGACAGCAGGCACATGTCTTATGCATAGATATATATGTGCAGGTACAAACATTTTTGCACATAAAATAAAAATAAATAAATCTCCAAATTTTGGACTAGATTAAATTTTTATAATTAGTTCCCAGCCCAAAAATTATGCATTCTATACCACTGATTATCAATTTCTACTGAATCCCATTGCAAGAGCACTGATACAATTAGCATTTTTAATGATTTAAAAATATTTTAATTCATTTTGGGTGCCAATGCTTTGCCTGCCTGCACGCCTAGTGCCCACAGAGCCTGGAAAAGGTGTTGGAACGTCTGGAACTGTAGTTACACATGCTTGTGAGCCACCATGTGGGTGCAGATAATCTACCCTGAGTCATCTGAAAGATCTGTCATTGCTCTTAATCCATGAGCAATCTGTCTAGCACCTGTAATTAGTATTTTATCCATTCTTTTGTTCTCTGGAATTATACAAGATACTGAATATTTATTTCTCTATGGCACACTTAAAATAGCAGGCTACATATAAAAATGACACTCTTAACTGGTCATCTAACTTCAAGTGGTGAGCCATGAAACCTTACAGAAATGAGTGAATTAGTCGGATCACTGGGTCGTATTTATAGATTTGTTCATTTATGTGTGTACATATGTAACAAAGACAATTAAAGAAAAAGAAGCCATGTATTTGATAGTAAGCCATAAAGGGAGAGGAACTGGAATGATTGCAGAAGGAAGGCAGGGGACAATCTACACATAGTACATAAATGTAAAATTTAAAGAAAATGATCATAAGTTATTGAACATGATGGCCTATTAATATGAGATAAGAGAATCTTTGTTAAATTATAGAGGTTGATGTTTGTTGACTATGATGTAAAATCAAATTCTATGCTGGTTTAATAGTAAAAACCCAATAAAGGTTTAAAGGAGTAAATAAACACGTGGAAATATTGCAAGTGAAATGCCTTAGGAAGCCTCGACTCTATTTACTCTATTCTTTGGTGTTTCATAAGCAGGAAGTAACTTCAGTTTCCAATGCTGACATAAGTTCATATTTTTAAATCTATTGGTACACTTTAGTAGCTCATAACTGAGAATGGCATTGTCTTAAGTTATTTTAGAATTTTACTGTGTATTTCAAAGCAAAATACTAGTTATTATTGAAATCTATGTTCGCAATTTGACTTTAAGAAAATGTATTACTACCTAGTATAAATTTTACAGTGTATTTATCAATATCATATTACAGCATTTACTGAAATTTTATATAATTAAATTATTGATTTTCCAGTCTCTAAAAGTAATAATAATATTTTCTCTAATAATTCAGTATACTAGCAGCTAAGATTAACATTAAAATACTTTGGAGAATTCTAAATATTTTGATCCAAGGTCTTAAACAACTTACACATTTAGGAGCAAATGTGACAGCAACAGAAATCTTTTTCTGTACTAAGTGATGTATTGCCTTCAGGATGATAAATATTTATCTTAAATAGAAAGATACGGCACAATAATTTACAGTTGAGGAATGTTCCAGATTAACTGAAGTGTTTCAACAGAAATGTTCCTTCAGGTTATTTTCCCAACCTCAGGGGATTTGCCTGTTGTTTGTGTCACATTTTGTTTTTGTCCACATCTTGAGGAGTGTTAATATGTTCCTTGGACTCACCAACTTTTATGCATAACATTTCTTATTTTTTACAGCTGTTACTTCAAGCTATATCAAAATGTCTGCACAAAGGTACACAGTGTTGTAATTCAGAAGTTAAGGTTGACTTTCATGGGGATCTTAAATGAACTAAATTTATCATTAAGCAAAATTAAATGTAGATAATTATCAGAGGAGTGAAACTAGGAAAATTCTTACCCCTTCTCACTCTATAATTTCCCCACTTTTGTGGTCACAGTGGTTAAGAGCACAGCTGGGGAGGGAAATGTTGACCGGGAAGGCAACTGACTCCTTGCACGTGGCTGCCCAGATGCAGTACTTCTCAGGGACGTGGGGCCAGCTCTTTCTGGGCAGCTCAGCTTGTCTTTTTATTTAGAACACTGATGAAAAAACAAAGCAACATTATTTTTTAATGTGTTCATCCATCCTCTCCTTTGGTACTGTGTTTAGCAAGAGACACAAAGTCCTGTAACTGTAGTCCTCAATGCCATAATACTTAAAGTCCAGAGAGGAATCACAGAACAAAGTAATCACAAATTGGTGTGGTACTGACATCAATAAGCCAACTCCTGATCTATAAGGCAATGCCCTTCCAGAGAAGATAGTATCTGAGATGTAATGAAAATGAAGATAGACCAGAAATTACACAAGGAACTTTACACAATAGGCTTCTGAAGATGGACATACCTGATTACAAGAGCATATGCAGAGAACAAAGCGGCTCTGTAGATGTGATTACAGTGAGCATACTGAAATGGAGAGATTATACTCATCTAAGTAAGTTTAATATAACCACATCAGTTCTCAATAGGAGAAGGGAAGAGGGCAACATCCAAAGAAGAAATTATGATAAGGGAAACAGAGGTTGCAAGTATCCATAAGCATGATAGAGGGATGATCTGGACTCTAGAGTCTAGAGACTACTATTTGCATGAGAAATGAGAAAAGCAAGGAATGAATTCTATAGAGAGTCCAGAACAATGCAGTCCAGTGAACACTTGGATCTTTAGCCATTTATAATGTGTTTTGGACATCCAACTCCATGATACATAAGGGAATACATTTGTTTTGTCTGCAAATGACACCCCATTTGCAAAGGAAAACCTAGTTTTGACCATTGGAATCTCCAGATTTCATCTGTGCAGGCTCAAAGCATGCTGCCACAGTCTCTATTAGTCCAGTTCTTCTTTGATCTCATGTGATAATCTGTTGCTAGCATGATATATGTATATATGAGTTTGTGTTTGTATGTATGTTAATTCTTTCTAGATCCTTGTAGAATTTTACCTTTAGTTATTATAATAAAAATGTTCAGATGTAGACAATCTTACATTTAATATAGATCTTTGCAATGTATAATTTGTATCTTACTATTTGAAATTAAGTCTGGTCAGAAGAAAGCCTCCATACAGAAACTTGTATTCTAGAAATTGAGGTTTTCACTAGGTTTTCAGGTACACTCAGATGTCCAGATGATGTACGGAAGAATTCCCACACAAGAGCAAGGGAAATGTGGTATCTTCACGGAAATGACAACTTGGGTCCCCAAATTATTAAATGCCTTTCATGAAAAAGATTTATTTTATAGGTGTGTGTGTGTGTGTGTGTGTGTGTGTGTGTGTGTGTGTGTACATGCCTGTGTGAACTTGTGTGCACTGTGTGCATGTATGAATCTCAGGAGACCAGAAGAGAACAACACATGCCCTGGAACTGGACTTATAGGAAGTTTTGAGCTGCCATTTGGGTGCAGAGAACTGAACTGAGGTCTTCTGCAAGAACAGCAAGTTCTTAAATGCTGAGCAATCTCTCCAGCTCCCACATGAAGTTCTCTCTCTCTCTCTCTCTCTCTCTCTCTCTCTCTCTCTCTCTCTCCATCTTAAGCATTCCTGTACTTCCTGGTCCCTCCTTTACAGAGTCCTTCCCCTGTACCCTCAACTAAAGAACATACATGGGCTGGAACGAGGCTCCCAGCATATCTGTAGCAGACATGAAACTCACACTCCATGGCTGCCTTGTCTGGCTCAAGTGGGAGACAATGTGCCACATGAAGTTCTTAAGGCCACGCATCTTTGCAAGTGTATCTAGCCCCTATAGGAAAATAACAACATTCAAATTGCTTGCTAAATTGTTGATCTCCATTAACTCTGCCATTTCCTCTAGTTACAACTCTTTAGACCCCTGAAATACATGTTCTTAGGCTAGTCATAGCTCATAGACATGACCCACCACCCCACTAACCATGTGAGCAGTACCTATCCATCTTGTATCAACTACATTGGCATCCCCATTAAGACTAGGATGTGAGTACATTATTACAACTGCTTGTAGTAAATCACATGTATGCTCACAGAAGATAGTTAAAGATGTTGCTACTGGTTTCAGGCAGTAGGACTTGTTATAATTATAGTTAGGGAGCTAATAAATTATAAATATGCAGTGAAAGGCAGCTCTTGATCTAAATGAATGACCTTGAAAATTCCGAGGATGTGATAACTCTACAATCTAAGAATATTGCTAAAAATTGAGTGGTGAAGAATAGCAACTATACATTTTTAAATTCATTTTTTATAAGATATTTTCTTTATATACATTTCAAATGCTATCCCGAATGTTCCCTACACTCTCCCACCACCCTGCTTCCCAGGTGGGGGAGTCTTAGCTCCAAACTTTTTCCACATGAATGTTGGCTTTCTATCATTTATTAGATATTTTCTTTATTTGCATTTCAAATGTTATCCCCTTTTCTGATTTCCCCTCTGAAAACCCCCTATCCACTCCCTCTCCCTCTGCTCACCAACCCACTCACTCCCACTTCCTGGCCCTGGCATTCCCCTACACTGGGACATAGAGCCTTCACAGGACCAAGGGCGTCCCCTCCCATTTATGACCCACAAGGTCATCCTCTGCTATATATTCAGCTGGAGCCATGAGTTCCTCCATGTGTACTCTGTGGTTGGTGGTTTAGTCCCAAGGAGCTCTGGAGGGTACTGGAGGGTACTGGAGGGTACATATTGTTGTTCCTCCTATGGGGCTGCAAAACTCTTCAGCTCCTTGGGTCCTTTCTCTAGCATCCCCTTTGGGGACCCTGTGCTCAGTCTAATTGATGGTTGAGAGCATCCAACTCTGTATTAGTCAGACACTAGCAGAGCCTCTCAGGAGACAGCTATAACAGGCTTTTGTCAGCAAGCACTTGTTGGCATCCACAATAGTGTCTTGGTTTGGTGACTATATATGGGATAGATCTCCAGGTGGGATGGCCTTTCCTTCAGTCTCTGCTTCACACTTTGTCTCTTTAACTCCTTTCATAGACATTTTGTTCCCCTTTCTAAGAAGGACCAAAGTATCTACACTTTGGTTTTTCTTCTTCTTGAGCTTCATGTGGTCTGTGAATTGTATCTTGGACATTCCGGCTTCTGGGCTAATATCCACTTATCAGTGAGTGCATACCATGTGTGTTCTTTTGTGATTTGGTTACCTCACTCAGGATGATATTTTCTATTTCCATTCATTTGCCTAAGAATTTCATGGATTCATCATTAATAGCGGAGTAGTACTCCACGAATGTACCACATTTTCTGTATCCATTCCTCTGTTGAGGGACATCTGGGTTCTTTCCAGCTTCTGGTTATTATAAATAAGGCTGCTATGAACATAGTGGAGCATGTGTCCTTATTACATGTTGGAGCATCTTCTGGGTATATGCCCAGGAGTGATATTGCTTGTTCCTCAGGTAGTCCTATGTCCAATTTTCTGAAGAACTGCCAAAATGATTTCCAGAGTGGTTGTACCAGCTTGCAATCCCACCAGCAATGGAGGAGTGTTCCTCTTTCTCCACATCTCTAGCATCTGCTGTCACCTTACCTTTTGAACTCTACACTAAATCTATCGTGTCCTGTGCTTTTTGTTTGTTTGTTTCTTTCTTGTTTTTGTTGAAAGACTATTAATGAGAGTTTCTACTTCTTTAGGGGGTATGGAACTGTTTAGATCATTAATATGATCCTGATTTAACTTTGGTACCTGGTATATGTCTGGAAAAAAAATATCCATTTCATCCAGATTTTCCAGTTTTTTCTTTTTTGAGGATAAGCTTTTATAGTAGGATCTGCTGGTTGTTTGTTTGTTTGTTTGTTTGTTTTTTGGATTTCCTCCATTTCTGGTTTCTGTTCTTATGTCTCCCTTTCATTTTCTGATTTTGTAAATTTGGATAATGTCTTTGTGCCCTCTGGTTAGTCTGACTAAGGGTTTATCTATCTTGTTTTTCTCAAGGAACCAGCTCCTGGTTTGTTTGATTCTTTGTATAGTTCTTTTTGTTTCTACTTGGTTGACTTCAGCCCTCAGTTTGATTATTTTCTGCCTTCAACTCCTCTTGGGTATATTTGCTTCTTTTTGTTCTAGAGCTCTCAGATATGCTGTCAAGCTGCTACTGTATACTTGCTCTAGCTTCTTTTGAGAGGCACTCAGAGCTATGAGTTTTCCTCTTAGCACTGCTTTCATTGTGTCTCATAAATTTGGGTATGTTGTGGCTTCATTTTCATTAAACTCTAAAAAGTCTCTTTATTTCTTCCTTTACCAAGTTATCATTGAGTAGAGTGTTGTTCAGCTTCCACATGTATGTGGTCTTTCTATTGTTTATGTTGTTGTTGATGACCAGTCTTAGTCTGTGATGACCTGATAGGATGCATGGGATTATTTCAATCTTCTTGAATCTGTTGAGACCTGTTTCATTATAAATTTTATGGTCAATTTTGGATAAGGTAGCATGAGCTGTTGAGAAGAAGGTATATTCTTTTGCTTTAGGATGAAATATTCTATAGATATCGGTTAAAACCATTTGGTTCATAAATTCTGTTAGTTTCACTGTGTCTCTGTTTAGTTTCTGTTTCCATGATCTGTCCATTGCTGAGAGTACAATGCTGAAGTCTCACACTATTATTGTGAGAGGTACAACATGTGCTTTGAGCTATAGTAAAGTTTCTTTTATGAATGTGGGTGCCTTTGCACTAGTAGCATAGATGTTCAGAATTGAGAGTTATTGGTAGATTTTTCCTTTGACCAGTATGAATTGTCCTTCCTTATCTTTTTTGATAACTTTAGGTTGAAAGTCAATTTTATTTGATATTAGAATGGCTACTCTAGCTTATTTCTTGGGGCCATTTGCCTGCAGAATTTTTTCCACATTTTTACTCTGAGGTAGTGTCTGTCTTTGTCACTGAAGTTGGCTTCCTGTATGCAGCAAAATGCTGAGTCATGTTTACATATCCATTCTGTTAGTCTATGTCTTTTTATTGGGGAATTGAGTCCACTGACGTTAAAGAGCTATTACGTTAAAGTGACTGCTGCTTCCTGTCATTTTTGTTGTTAGAGTTGGGATTCTCTTCTTGCAGCTATCTTCTTTTAGGCTTTTCTTTTTTTTTTTTTTTGACATACATTTTTTTATTAAATATTTTCTTCATTTACATTTCAAATGCTATCCCCAAAGCTCCCTATACCCTCCCCTGGCCCTGTTCCCCAACCCACCCACTCCCGCTTCCTGGCCCTGGCATTTCCCTGTACTGGGGCATATGATCTTTGCAAGACCAAGGGCCTCTCCTTCCATTGATGGCCTACTAAGCTATTCTCTGCTACATATGCAACTAGAGACACAGATTTGGGGGGTACTGGTTAGTTCATACTATTGCTCCTCCTATAGGGTTACAGACCCCTTTAGATCCTTTGGTACTTTCTCTAGCTCCTTCATTAGGGGCCCTGTGTTCCATCCAATAGATGACTGTGAGCATCCACTTTTGTATTTTCAGGCACTGGCATAGCCTCACAAGAGAGAGCTATGTCAGGGTCCTGTCAGCAAAATCTTTCTGCCATATGCAATAGTGTCTGGGTTTGGTGGTAGTATATGGGATGGATCCCCATGGTGGGGCAGTCTCTGGATGGTCCTTTCTTCTGTGTGAGCTCTGAACTTTGTCTCTGTAATTCCTTCCATGGGTATTTTGTTCCCCATTCTAAGAAGGAACCAAGTATCCACAATTTGGTCTTCCTTCTTCTTGAGTTTCACGTGTTTTGCAAATTATATCTTGGATATTCTAAGTTTCTGGGCTAATATCTGCTTATCAGTGAGTTTATATCTTGTATGTTCTTTTGTGATTGGGTTACCTCACTCAGGATGATGCCCTCCAGATACATCCATTTGCCTAAGAATTTCATAAATTCATTCTTTTTAATTGCTGAGTAAAACAAGATTATTTTCTTGTTTTTTTTTCCCTAGGGTGTAGTTTCTCTCCTTGTGTTGGAGTTTTCCATCTATTTTATTTTGAAGGGCTAGATTTGTGGAGAGATACTGTGTAAATTTGTTTTTGTCATGGAATATCTTTGTTTCCCCAGCTATGCTAACTGAGAGTTTTACTGAGTATAGAAGCCTGGGCCAGCATTTGTGTTCTCTTAAGGTCTGTATGACATCTGCCTAGGATCTTCTGGCTTTCATAGTCTCTGGCGGGAAAGCTGGTATAATTCTAATAGGTCAGACTTTATGTGTTACTTGAAAATTTTCCCCTACTGCTTTTAATATTCTTTCTTTGTTTATGTATTTGGTGTTTTGATTATTATGTGATGGGAGGAATTTCTTTTCTGGTCCAATATATTTGGTGTTCTGTAGGCTTCTTGTATGTTCATGGGAATCTCTTTAGGTTAGGGAAGTTTTCTTCTATAATTTTGTCGAAGATATTTACTGGCCCTTTAAGTTGGGAATCTTTGCTCTCTTCCATAAATATTAACCTTAGGTTTGGTCTTCTCATTGTGTACTGGATTTCCTGGAAGTTTGGGGTAGGATCTATTTGCATTTTGCATTTTCTTTGACTGTTGTGTCAATGTTTTCTATGGTATCTTCTGCAACTGTGATTCTTCTATCTCTTGTATTCTGTTGGTGATGCTTGCATCTATGACTCCCGATCTCTTTCCTAGGTTTTCTATCTCCAGAGCTGTCTCCCTTTTTGATTTCTTTATTGTTTCTATTTCCATTTTTAGATCTTGGATGGCTTTGTTCAATTACTTCACCTGTTTGTTTGTATTTCCCCTTAATTCTTTGGGGGATTTTTGTGTTTCCTCTTTAAGTGCTTCTAGCTGTTTGCCTGTGTTTTCCTGTATTTCTTTATGTGTGGGGAGCCGCCCTCACATTAGCCGTTACAAGATGGCGCTGACATCCTGTGTTCTAAGTGGTAAACAAATAATCTGCGCATGTGCCAAGGGTAGTTCTCCACCCCATGTGCTCTGCCTTCCCCGTGATGACAACTCGGCCGATGGGCTGCAGCCAATCAGGGAGTGACACGTCCTAGGCGGAGGATAATTCTCCTTAAAAGGGACGGGGTTTCGCCATTCTCTCTCTTGCTTTTACACTCTTACACTCTTGCTCTCTTGCGCTCTGGCTCCTAAAGATGTAAGCAATAGAGCTCTTGCTCTCTTGCTCTCTGGCTCCTGAAGATGTAAGCAATAAAGCTTTGCCGCAGAAGATTCTGGTTTGCTGCGTTCTTCCTGGCCGGTCGCGAGAACGTGTGTAAGAGTTGGTGCTGAGACCCGGGACGAGAAGACCCGGGACGAGAAAACCCGGGACAGTTACCATCACCGGCGCAAGGAAGATCCCTCATTCCGGAACCAGAACTGCAGGTCATGGTAATGAAGTGTTCCCGTAAAACAGACTGTTGAGAAGGATTCGGCCTGGATTCAGAACTCCTCAGCTGGGGAACGGTGGTAATGAAGTGTTCCCGTAAAACAGACTGTTGAGAAGGATTCAACTGCGTGAATTCAGAACTCTTCAGCTGGGGAACAGGGTACCCGTAAGTATAGCTTTACAAGGTAAGTCTGGCCTTGAACTTTCTAACGAAATTCAAGACAGCCTATCAGAAGTAAAGTGGGAAATAGCTTTACAAGGTACGTCTGGCCTTGAACTTTCTAACGAAATTCAAGACAGTCTATCAGAAGTAAAGTGGGAAATAGCTTTACAAGGTATGTTTGGCCTTGAACTTTTTCTAGTGTTAGGAGCCTTTTTGTTCCTTTTCACATGTTATCAAGCAGTTAAGGCAGGGCTGAAAATTCTGGATGAAATTCAGGGCAATCTATCAGAAGTAAAGCGGGGAGAGAGAGTAGGAGCAAAGAGGAAATATGGTACACAAAATAAGTATACAGGCCTTTCCACGGGTCTTGAACCCGAGGAAAAGTTTAGGTCAGGTAAGAATACCTGGGGAGAGATTAGAAGGAAGGAAAAGAAAAAAGAAAAGCAAAAAGATCAATTAGCGGAGGTCTCTAGGAGAAGCAGCCTATACTCATCACTAGATGAGCTCAAGGAGCCAGTTCTTAGTAGTTCTGAATCAGATGAAAAGGCTATTAGGGCCTGGAAGGCACTCTCCCGAGCAGGTGAAGCCACTGGACAACTAACAAAGATCGTCCAGGGACCTCAGGAGTCCTTCTCAGATTTTGTGGCCAGAATGACAGAGGCAGGCTCTTGCAGCCTACAAGGTCTTATTGTCCACCCTGGAGTTGTAGATCAGGATTATAAAGGGGAACTTCAGGTTCTCTGTTCTTGTCCTCAAGTTGTCTTTTCTATATCACAAGGGGACAGAATAGCTCAACTAATAATTTTGGCAAGCCTACATGGCTGTTTTTCCTTCCTCTAGTATTCCTCGAGCTGCCAGAGGGATTGGTTCTACTGAAAATGATTCTGATTACTTAATAATGCCTTTAGATTGTTGTCAAATTTTATCTACTCATGTAGGGGTAAACCCTCGTGGCGTCAGGCCATTACAGGTCTGACAAATGGATGTCACGCATATTTCCTCCTTTGGGAGAAATCAATATTTACATGTTTCTATTGACACCTGCTCTGGTGTAATGTTTGCCACACCTTTAACAGGTGAAAAGGCCTCACATGTGATTCAACATTGCCTTGAGGCATGGAGTGCTTGGGGGAAACCCAAACTCCTTAAGACTGATAATGGACCAGCTTATACATCTCAAAAATTCCAGCAGTTCTGCCGTCAGATGGACGTGACCCACCTGACTGGACTTCCATACAACCCTCAAGGACAGGGTATTGTTGAGCGTGCGCATCGCACCCTCAAATCCTATCTATTAAAACAGAAAAGGGGAGTCGAGGCTCTACCCCGAGTACCAAGAGTGTCTGTGTCTATGGCACTCTTTACACTCAATTTTTTAAATCTTGATGCTCATGGCCATACTGCGGCTGAACGTCATTGTTCAGAGCCAGATAGGCCCAATGAGATGGTTAAATGGAAAAATGTCCTTGATAATAAATGGTATGGCCCGGATCCTATTTTGATAAGATCCAGGGGAGCTGTTTGTGTTTTTCCACAGAATGAAGACAACCCATTTTGGATACCAGAAAGAGTCACTCGAAAAATCCAGACTGACCAAGGGAATACTGATGTCCCTCGTCTTGGTGATGTCCAGGGCGACAATAACAAAGAGAGAGCAGCATTGGGGGATAATGTCGACATTTCCACTCCCAATGCCGGTGATGTATAATGCTCAAGTATTCCCCTGCTTTTTTACCAGTAACAAGGAACTGGGTTTGGCCTTGATTCAGACAGCCTTGGCTCTGTCTGGACAGGTCCAGACGACTGACACCATTAACACATTGTCAGCCTCGGTGACCACAGTCATAGATAAACAGGCCTCAGCTAATGTCAAGATACAGGGAGGTCTCATGCTGGTTAATCAATGCATAGATCTTGTCCAGGAACAACTAGATGTATTATGGCAAATAGCTCAGCTGGGATGTGAACAAAAGTTTCCGGGATTGTCCGTTACTTCCATTCAGTATGAGAAATTTACTAGGGCAGCTAATTTGTCAAAAAGTCTTTCTCAGTATATGTTACAGAATTGGACGGCTGAATTTGAACAGACTCTTTGGGAATTGAGACTTCAGGTCAACTCCACGCGCTTGGACCTGTCCCTGACCAAAGGATTACCCAATTGGATCTCCTCAGCATTTTCCTTCTTTAAAGAATGGGTATGGGTGGGATTATTTGGAGATACACTTTGCTGTGGATTAGTGTTGCTTCTTTGGTTGGTCTGTAAGCTTAAGGCCCAAACTAGGAGAGACAAGGTGGTTATTGCCCAGGCACTTACAGTACTAGAACATGGTGCTTCCCCTGATATATCTATGCTTAAGCAATAGGTCGCTGGCCATTCAGCTCTTGCACCCCACGAGGCTAGTCTCATTGCACGGGCTAGAGTGAGTGTGCTTCAACAGCCCGAGAGAGTTGCATGGCTAAGCACTGCAGTAGAAGGGCTCTGCGGCATATATGAGCCTATTCTAGGGAGACATGTCATCTTTCAAGAAGGTTGAGTGTTCAAGTGTCCTTCTCCCCAGGCAAAACGACACGGGACCAGACCAGGACCCCTCTGGGTGATGAGCCTGAGAGGAGGTTATGTGTACAGCTCCTTTACCTGCACACTGGGGATTTGACCTCTATCTCCACTCTCATTAATATGGGTGGCCTATTGCTCTTATTAAAAGAAAAGGGGGATCTGTGGGGAGCCGCCCTCACATTAGCCGTTACAAGATGGCGCTGACATCCTGTGTTCTAAGTGGTAAACAAATAATCTGCGCATGTGCCAAGGGTAGTTCTCCACCCCATGTGCTCTGCCTTCCCTGTGATGACAACTCGGCCGATTGGCTGCAGCCAATCAGGGAGTGACACGTCCTAGGCGGAGGATAATTCTCCTTAAAAGGGACGGGGTTTCGCCATTCTCTCTCTTGCTTTTGCTCTCTTACACTCTTGCTCTCTTGCGCTCTGGCTCCTAAAGATGTAAGCAATAGAGCTCTTGCTCTCTTGCTCTCTGGCTCCTGAAGATGTAAGCAATAAAGCTTTGCCGCAGAAGATTCCGGTTTGTTGCGTCTTCCCTGGCCGGTCGTGAACGCGTGTAAGATTTATGTTCTTCTTAAAATCCTCTATGAGCTTCACAAGATATGAATTTAAATCCACATCTTGCTTTTCCAGTGTGTTGGGATATCCAGGACTTACTGTGGTGGGAGAACTGAGTTTTGATTATGCCAAGTAGCCTTGGTTTCTGTTGATAAGATTCTTGTCTTTGCCTTCTTGCCATCCTGTTGTCTCTGCTGTTAGATGGTCTTGCTGTCTCTGACTGGGACTTGTCCCTCCAGTGGGTATATAAGACTGTGTCAGCACTCCTGAGAGATCAGCTCTCTCCTGGTGGGACCTGTACACAGTGAGCTGTGGAACAGCATCAGGTCCCTGGTACAGATGGCGGACCGGAGGCAACTTTCTGTTTTTGTTTTTGTTTTTAAGAAATTTTATTATTATTATTATTATTATTAGGTATTTTCTTCATTTACATTTGCAATGCTATCCCAAAAGTTCCGCACAACCTCCCCCCCCCACCCCACTCTCCTACCCCCGACTCCCACTTCTTGGCCCTGGTGTTCCCCTGTACTGAGGCAGATAAAGTTTGCAAGACCAATGGGCTTCTCTTTCCACTGATGTCTGACTAAGCCATCTTCTGATACATATGCAACTAGAAACAAGAGGTCCAGGGGTATTGGTTAGTTCATATTGTTGTTCCACCTATAGGGTTGCAGATCCCTTTAGCTCCTTGGGTACTTTCTCTAGCTCCTCCATTGGGGGCCCTGTGATTCATCCACTAGCTGACTGTGAGCCTCCACTTCTGTGTTTGCTAGGCTCTGGCATAGCTTCACAAGAGACAGCTATATCAGGGTCCTTTCAGCAAAATCTTGCTAGTGTATGCAATGGTGTCAGCGTTTGGAGGCTGATTATGGGATAAATCCCCGGGTATGGCAGTCTCTAGATGGTCCATCCTTTCATCTCAGCTCCAAACTTTGTCTCTGTAACTCCTTCCATGGGTGTTTTGTTCTCAATTCTCAGAAGGGGCAAAGTGTCCACACTTTGGTCTTTGTTCTTCTTGAGTTTCATGTTGTTTTGCAAATTGTATCTTGTATCTTGGATATTCTAAGTTTCTGGGCTAATATCCACTTATCAGTGAGCACATATCATGAGAGTTCTTTTGTGATTGGGTTACCTCACTCAGGATGATGCCCTCCAGGTCAATCCATTTGCCTAGGAATTTCATAAATTCATTCTTTTTAATAGCTGAGTAGTACTCCATTGTGTAAATGTACCACATTTTCTGTATCTATTCCTCTGTTGAGGGGCATCTGGGTTATTTCCAGCTTCTGGCTATTATAAATAAGGCTGCTATGAACATAGTGGAGCATGTGTCCTTCTTACTGGCTGGAACATCTTCTGGATATATGCCCAGGAGAGGTATAGACATTTTCTTCATTTACATTTCAAATGATATCCAAAAGCCTATACTCTCCCCATGCCCTGCTTCCCAACCCACCCACTCCCACTTCCTGGCCCTGGCATTCACCTGTACTGGGGCATATGATCTTCGCAATACCAAGGGCCTCTTCTCCCATTGATGGCCGACTAGGGCATCCTCTGCTACATATGCAACTAATGTTTTAAGTTACCTGTATCACAGTGCATTGGTTAAGTAGCCCAAACTGACCAACATACAACAGAATGTATAGACATGTTTAAAGTAAACATTCAAGATGAGTTATGTTATTTTAGGGAAATGTGATTTATCTTCCTTCTTGGTGTTTTACAAGTTGCTATGCTGAACATTCCTCTGAATGCTTTTGCTCACACCTCCATGGATCACTTTTCCTATATTGATAAAAGCCTCAGCCCTCTCGAGGCTCAGCTACTTGGTACACTCCAGTGCCTTGAGTTACCATATGAAATGTGACCTTCATGTTGCCCTTGCTTATATCTTCTTCCATATAGTCTTTACCTATTTTTAAAATCATTTTACAAGTTATAATTTTATCCATGTGTGGGTGTTTTATTTGCATCTACATCTGTGTATCACATGCACTCCTGGTGTCCAGAGAGGCCAGAATAGGGTGTTGCATTCCTGCAAAAAGAAGTTACAGATAGTGCTGAATCATAATTGTAATACTGGGAATTGAACTTGGGTCCTCTGAGTCTGAAGAACAGCCAGTGCTCATAGCTGCCGTGTCATTTCTCTGTCCTTGATACCTGTTTTTTTTCCTTTCTTCTGTCCTAACAGTGGAATCTTCATTGTATATTGGGAACCCATCCCTACTCCTATAGCAATGCTTGCCTCTTACTGTATACTTAAATACTAGTGGTTCTCTTATATATCTCTATGGCCCACACAAGGGCAAAGCTTGCTGCTGTCATCCACAGTCTGTAGCTCTGTCATACTCCGGCAGTCTATAGTGTGAAGTCACTGGGTGTCATTGCTAAGACTTCCCAGGAGCAGGGGACCCAAGTGAAGGGGACTATTTTCAGACTGTAGACTCATCAGTCTCAGAGATACAGGGAGACACTGTGACCTGCAAAACTGGCTTTCACCCTCCCAGCTGTTCTGTGAACCATTTAATATTTTTAGGAAACTCTCTTTCTGCTTCAAATAAACTTACTTTGCTAAATACTAAGAATCCTGACTGATATTTGGCATGAAACATGAATGTGACATTTTAATATTAGTCTGTTTTTTTTTTCTGCATAAAACTGTGAGCTTGGAGTATCTCGTTCCATTGTTTAGTAGCCAGCATAGTGTTTAAGTAAGGCATTATGGCTTCTCAATAAATGGCTATTAGTTCATTATTGAATTAATTTAAAACTATCTTTCTGACAATCTTAACCTTTTAAATGGTCTAAGAATATTTTCAGTAGCTCAAGAAGTCTGTGCTGAACTGTAGAGCCCATTTATTTACATGTAGTTGCCACAGTTACAGAGAGTATTTTAGCCACAGAGTACCTTAGCATTTAGTTGAACATGAAATGGTAACACACACCATACATTTCTCTGTGTAACATCATTAGAGAATACTACTAATTCATTTTAAAAAGTGTACAGTCAACCCAGAGATCTTCACTGTAGTGAATGGTGGATGTATTAAAGAACACCAGAGAAAAACTGCTGAGCTCTCTCTCTCTCTCTCTCTCTCTCTCTCTCTCTCTCTCTCTCTCTCACATACACACACACACACACACACACACACACACACACACACATACACACACACACACACAAAATGAACAGTGCTGTATCAATTCCAGAAAATAGCGCATGCTTGTATTTGAAGGCAAAAGTCTGGATGAAGAGAGAGACAAAGGCTTACAGAGAATGAATTGAATAACTTGAGATTCCCTGGATCCAAACATAGTTGATTGATAAATTTGTTACCTATTTCTCATTATATTTCACAGTATTTGGACATAGTACTTGACATCTCTGTTTTGCATATTGTCTCTGACCAAGAGTTTTGGTTTTCCTTTATAAATACCAAGAGGAAAATTGGCAGAACCAACCAGTAATGTTACATTGCATGCAGTCCCTGAGAATATAATCAAGCATTAGCAGCTGTTGTGGTTATCTGAATATAATGCATGGATACAATACATGACCGGACAGACACTCCAATCCAAATAAACAATGTCAACACTTAAACAGAATTTTAATGCTAAGGCACCCAACCACAGTATCTTTCAGTTATTTGTTGTTTTCTTCAGGAGATTGGTTATACACAGCAGGGATTCAAAATTGTGACTTGCAGTCATAAATCAACATTTGAATTTGAATAACTTACCCATCTTCTTTGTGTTTCTGTGAGCATAGTTTCAGGTAGGGCACTCATTGTGGTGTGCGCAGCCCCCTTTTTCTGTAGTTCAGGCAATATCCAGAGATGTAGAACTTGGGGTAGTTCTTAATGGTGTCTCCACACATAGGAGGACTCACATAGGAGGACTCCATTCACTGTTAAATGTTGAACTCCTGTAGATTGGCCATAGTTCCTCCTACAATGTCACAGAGAAGCCAATGGATAATAGCAGCAGGAAAATCATGGTCTTGATAACTGACTCTGGAACTTCTCGGCTTCTAACTCATTGCTTCTTGAGTTTGTTTTCAAACAAAACAACAAAACAAAATCAAATGATCTTGGTGCTTTTTTTTTCTTTTTCCCACTTCCTTTGACACATGGTCATGGTATGCCACACCCATAAATGTACTTTGTCCTTCATGTTCATCCCTATAGCCACTTTAAGTAAAATGACCATCCATCCACATCTCTCTTAGACATATACAGTTTATGCTTACTGTTAATTATGTCTAACTTTTTCTTTCCAAAACGACTCAGTTTGGATAATGGACTACATAACCATCCACTTAGTGGTGATGTTTGACACTCAACAATAGGACAGGTTCATGGCAAGAGAGGGTTGAAGTTGGAATGTGTGCCTCATCTGTAGCTGAAAGAAAAATTTGGATATCACTTAAAATCTCTACTTTCAACTTCAGCATCTATGACAAAGAAAATAAAAGTTATAATGGATAAGCCCACATTGTAATATTATTGTGAGGAAGAAATGAGAAGAGTGGTATAGTGCTGGATAAATAGTCAATTTGAATGATAGACCCACCACTCACATCTTTCATTTTCTTCTTCCTGCATTCACCACATCCTTCTATCTTCTTTTGTCTATCTTTCTTTCTTCACTTAACTGAGTTTTGCAATTTTAATTGGGTCATATGGACTCTTATGACTAATCCAACAACAGGGAAAACAGATTCTTCCTGCTTTGTGCAAATGCTTCTGAGCTAGAAGAGCAAAATGATTTCTTAGAATGCTGAAGATGTGTAGCAAGGTCACGTTGACTTTCTCTTCTGTGAGCTACGGGGGAGAGCAAGCATTCCAGACTTTCCATCTCAGTGATCATTTGGTTGTCGATGGAAGGGTTTTCTTATAATTCATTTGTTTTGGTAAAAACTAGACATGGTGACATACGCTTCTTCTTGATTCAGTACTGAGGAAGTGGAGATGGGCTGTCTCTGAGAAACTGGTATCAGGATTCCCGACTGGAAAGGCAATGGTTGAGGGACAGGGACAGGGACATTTGTGTTTCCAGAGTTTGGCAGCAAGTCTTGATACACAGGAGGCCTATTTCTGTCACCATCTCTGTAGTCAGGGGACCTAGAGGAAAGGAGTGGAGGGGCATTGCAGGTACTCAGATTTCTAGCCAGGCATCTTAAGGGTGACTCTCTTCTAACTGTTTCTGGTGGGCTGACTGAAGTCTCAGGCGAGCGGTTTGCACTGTGTACAGCGGCTCTGTGTCCCTGTGTCTCCAACTCCTCTGGCTGTGCAGGAAGATCATTGGGCAGAAAACTTTCCACCTCGTCCCTGGCTTCAACGCCTTTCACCTCATGAATCTGGCAGTCCAGGAAACTTTCGGGATTGAAACTCACATTCAGACTCTGCAGAGAAAGGCAGAAGCGTTAGAGGCGTGGCAAAGAGGCGCTGCTATACATTTGATTCAGGAAACTAAAACGTTTACGAAACTTTCTTGTAAAATTGACACACGATGTGAAAAAATGACAGTTGGCTTCACTTCTGACTGAGCTGTGATACTCCAACTTTGAAGTAAATATTGATTTTTCCCCAACCCCCTGCCCTGTGGCATATCTTGGCTTTATTCTTCAGAGTCTTAAAAGGACTTTCATTTATGTGATATATAAAAGACCGTAAGTTGAGTGTCAGTCTTAATCATTCTTAGACTAAGATTTCAACATTATGGTGTTTCTTTCCCCACCTCAAGCAATTACCGTTTTTGGCTTCTTACATAGTTGTTCCAGAGTTTTCTTATGATCGGGGAGACTAGGCCATACGACAGGTTTAATCCTAAAACCAGAGAACATTCATACTTGAAACAAACGGCAGAAGGAGAAGGCACACAAACAACTCTTTCACCTTATTTGAGGTAGATTGTGAAAACATTTCTGTTACTGGACAAACACCTTATTTTCTCTGACAGTATCATGCTCTTGGTTTAAGGAGTGGATAGAACAGAGCTCCTTGCTAACGATCTATTGTGAATGAGACAATGTAATTATGTTGCAAAGTACCCTAAAGCGAAGAGTGAGGTTTGCAGGGAGGCAGTATTGGTGTTTATATGGAGCTACAATGAGACCTGGTCTTTTATGCTCACTGTTGGTATTGTCATCTTATCCACTGTCTTTACTGGAAGTAAAGGTTTTACTTTAATTCCAGTGGAAATTGGGAATACGTTCTAAGCTATTCAAGAAAATTATTTTATGGTAGCGTTTTTCAAATTAGAGCACTTTTGGTCCTAGGAATACAAAATTGCCGAGGGCAACTTCCTAGAACACTGAGTAATTCACAGGGCATGGTTCTACCACAGAGCAAAATACAAAAATCATGTGAATTTGTGTGCAGAAAGTCATGAGATCAAATAGACTCCATGTTAGCATGGGTAATCACCTCTAAGTCCTTTAGGAGGCTGTGGAAAAAATATTTGGAAAACACTTCTTAAAGAATTCTTTTTTTGGGGGGGGGCGTCATGGCCTAGGGAAATAATCCAATAAATAAACCTCTTGTCATACAATTTTGAAGAACTGAGTTTGGATAGCAATGTATGATAACATGTATCTGTAACTCTATGATATGTGGAGTGGTGGAGGCAGACAGATACTCAGAGTTTACTGACCAATTAATCTGACAGGGGTGGTAAGGTTCATGTTTAGTGGAAGACCCTGCATCAAGAGACAAGGTGGAAGATAATTGAATAAAATAATATGTGTTGAGTTTGGCTGCCTGTAGGCCAGCACACATTTGCATGTATACACACATGAACACAACCATATATGTACAGATAAACAAACAGACAGACCCAGCACACATACACACATACACACACACACACACACATATACACACACGCACGCACACACACACACACACATGTGTATATACACAGACACAGATACACAAACACATGCAATGCACAGATGCACATGTGTACAGACACACACACACTATTAATATTTGTGCAATATTGTTTGTCTTATGTCTAGTTTGTATATTTTTGCCTCTTCTGAAATCAACTATGGTAAATTGACTGGGATCTAAAAATAGGAGGGCATATATTTGCTACTATAATTCTTGAAATGTCAAGTCTGTTATTTTAAACTTTTCTAGATGGTACCTGAGTCCTGCTTTTCTGGGGCTCCACAAATAACCCTCTTGTTTACTAAAGAAAATCACCTTTTTTTCCATAGCACATGGGCTAAGATGACCAACAAAAACACAGAGAACAAACTCAGAATGGTGACACTTGGCAAGACAGGATCCCATCCTCCTGGAATATAAGGAGAGATCACGGTTAGCATTCAGTAAGCATAAAGTGTGGGTATATATTTAGGGTAGTTTGATTTTACTTAATAACATGTCTCACTTATTGTTTCTTAGAAACAGTTCTTTGATAGAGAGAAAGAGTTGAGCTGATCTCGGTGACAGTGGGAAGAACATCAGCTACTTGAAATGTAAAGATGACCTTTCATGATGGCCCAGAAACCTTTATCCAACCACCCATATCCAAGGGGGAAAAAGTCTAAATAAGAGAAAAAGAGATAAATGTTCACCCCGAAGCTGCAGAAAATTCCAGAATGAAAGTAGGGCACAGGTACAGCAGGGAAAACCTCCATTCCCCTCAAATAGAAGATTTAGGTAAGTTGCTTTGGGTACTGTCCTGAAGCATGCTCTCTGGCTTCTCTGGGTGTTAGTATTTCCCATAGCATCTTCATTGTTCTGGGAAAAGAGATGTAATGGATAGCCAAACTGACCCACTTCCTTTCTAGTAGTAAAGATATTTATTACCTAGAGGGATCACAGAGAGATCAGCCATGACCCCTGACAAAGGTGGAAAGAGTAGTGTGTAAGAAATTCATGCAGATTCATTAGTAGATTCCTGAGCATCTGAGACAGTGACATCAGGACAATCTTTATCCATTATCAGGCACTATGGCTCAGCTGCCACTGCTCTCCTCCCAGAAAAATGGCAAAGGTGGCAGGCAGAAAAATTCTTCAAAGAAAGTAGAAGAGGGCTCCTGACCTGTGGGTTATTTACACTGATTTCTTCCCCCTCTCTCTGCTACACTTCAGAATATGAAGTCTTGTGGAAGGTACAGGGCTTGGACAGTCTTTGCCAACCTTGATTCTTGGGTTCTGGAGTTTCGAAGGTAGAACTTGGACTCCACTCGCTCCAGAAGCCTTTGAAGTAATCGTTATGGGGAATGGATCGGACTTTGATTTCATACATTGCTTTTGGTCGTAGTTTTCTCTGTGGGATTGTTGTTCTTGTGTGGAATAAAGATACATGCTAGGGTGAAAAAGAAGTTATGTTATTAGAAGTAAAAGGACATGTTGGCTTTCAGTCATGTTGGTAGCCTCTGGAAGTTCTTTCATGTCTTAAATGAAGGAGTTGAGCTCTATAGAGGTTCAGCAGCCGAATCGGGGGCAGGCTCTAAATGATACCAGGTGAGGTCAGAGAACACTGATTAGACGGGTTTGTACTCAGCTGAATTAGTTTCTCACTTTGGTGGGTTTCACCCCCTCCTAGGTTCACAGCTATCTCCTCTGTTCCAGCATCTCCTTTTTCTTTCTATCTCTTTCCATGCACCACAGGGAAACAAAGGGTAGGCAGTGAACACTAGTCATGTCCTTCCAGAAAGATGCCATTTGACACCACACATAATCATAAAGTCATGATTTTTCCAACACTATTGTTTCTAAGAAAAAGATATTATATTAATCTTATAGACAAAATTAGTATCCCATTGTTATTTATATCTATTTGACTATGTTAACTGAATTTATATGTTTTATAGTTATGACAGTTTTCTAAGTTTTTGGCTCATTCACCTGTTGGAATGTTTGTCTCTATCTTAATGATGAACTAATGATTTTACATAGACAGACAATTTGTTAGCAGTTCTGTGGTAGTTTAATACTAATTTTTATTTGACTTACAATTGTATTTGTGTATATTGACATAAATCAGCCTCCAGTAGAGTCTAGACATTTTTATTTACTTTTTTTAACAGACAGTAAGCTGATTATCTTAGAACCATCTATTCATAACCCTTCTTTCTTCTTCTAATGTTGCTTTTCCACTGGTGGCATAGTCAGACAATGGATGGGAGAAGGTAGGATGAAGGCCATCCAGTTTGTGTGTGGCTGTGGAGTAGGTAGAGAAAGACAGCAGATGGCTTGGATGGAAATGCACATCTGTAAGTAGCATGCCTCAGCACACTGCAAAGTAAGAACGATGACCCAGGCTGAGTAAAGGGGGCATCGGGCATATGTGAGCATTCTTTTGTTCTTCAGAAAGAGAAGCCATCTTCTATTTATCTATTTGAAACAGGGAGGGCTGAGATTGATCTGGCAGACTAAGAGAATCCCAAGTGCCCAGGATCCTCTGTTTCTCTCCCAAAGAGATGGTAAGACCAGCAAGATCATCTTAACCTCAGCAGACCATGAGGGAGTTCACTTAACCTCCAGAAAACGCAGAGCAGAAAAGCTAACCGTTCCTTCTGCAACTGAATGCTTAGACATTAACGTAAAAAACAGTGACAGAAAAACCTTCCACGATTTCTTCTGCTGACCTCCTGTTGTCCCCAAAAGTCCTAGGGAAAAATCATGGCTACTTCTTGGTTATGCTACGCAGAACCACTTTTCTTCCTGATTATCCCATACACTGGAGGCTTTGCAGAGCAAGGATCAGGTTTATCTGAGCATACATTCTTATCTAAGTTCAAACCATAAAGATAAACTAAAGCAAATTTAATGAAGAGGAGCCAAGAAAGATGCAGGAGATTTGGGGTCCTGAGGGTGTAGGACCCAGGGGACCTCTCTAAGTGAAGGCTAAGTTCTGAGAACAGAACAAGATGATACTTATTTTGTGAACGTGATTGATTTACATTACCGTCCAGTTGCTTTCACCCCTTGCTGGGCGGTAGGCCACATCATGCTTTACTTTTTTTAAATATTTCTTTTTCAAGTGAGGTGCATTAAATGTCACCAAAAAATCATTTGCTTCTTTGCGATAAACGACTTTCAGGTCAGAGGGAGCCTCGGCTTTAACTGTCAAAAAAGAAATAAAAAAAGAAAGAAAGAAAAGAAAAAGAAAGGAAGAAAGAAATGAAATGAAGTCTGTGTATGGGGTTAAAAAGGACATAAGTGCATTTAAAAATTATGTAATTATGTCATTTCCCCCTTTCCTGGCCTCCCTTCAAATCTTCCTAGATAGCCTCCTTGTTCTCTTTCATCAAATTCATAACCCCTTTTCATTAATTGCTGATAACTACACGTTTTAAAGTCCTTCTTCTCTGAAACCCATCCCCCTAGAGCTTTCTATCTTCGGAGCTGGTCATTAACAAAGCCAAATCTTTCTCCTTGATTCTCATCCAGACACCATTGTCAGACCCTTCCTGTGGCTGGAGTAGCCTTCTGTTGTGAGTAGATAGAAAGGTACCAGTTCCAGTCTTGGCACCAAATCCTCCCATGTATAATCCTTATCTTGGTATCTTTGTATATACTAAAGTCCTATGGGAAAGAAGGTTGGGTCACCATGTGGAGGAAGTCCTAAATAGTCATAAAATAAATATCATCACTTATATACATCGGAATACCAGGGGATGTGTTACTAATGGGCTCCTAAGTAAAGAATTGCAAGGATATATATATATCTGGGACCTCTGCACCTCACCTCAGATACAAATGAGTGTAGAGTCTTCATGGTAGCCCTGACTAACAAATTCCAGAGTGGCCTCCAGACGTCCTCCTTTGTCACTTTTAGTTAAATAAACCAATTTGTGTCCTAGGCCTCTGCCTGTCTCACAGAGTTGTGTTTAGAAGCATTTTGTCCTGGAAGATACATTCCTGGATGGAGAAAACTGTCACATCATTCAGCCCAAACCCAGAGAAAAGTATTTATTCTCTAAGAAAACATCTGTACCAGGCTGTAATATCCAGCTTTGGTCCCAGACAGTTTTATCAATGTGCCTAAAACAAATCAGGAAGGCAGGAAAGTAGGCCTCCAGCCTTATAGGCTAGGGGTCCCTGAAGAAATGGAAGTGGGAGAGAAAGTTGCAGGTGACTAGGATTCTGGTTCTAGGTATTAATCAGGAACATTTAGTTTAAATTTGTGGAAAGGATAATTCAGTGAATGAGATGTCTCCTGAAGAACTAGGAGGACATAATCCTATGAGAAGTATTCTTCTTATTTTAATCCCACTTGCTCAGGAGTGCAGGTACTTTCTAGGACCCCTGAGGGACCCACACCATATTTTCACAGGGATCTGTGTTCCCCTCATTGCCCCTCACATAAGAGGGTAGTCTTAAGGTCTGATGTGGAAGATGCTACATGGTCCTCCATGAGCACTAGGTATTTTGGTATAGCTGGGCCTATGGATGGGGTGGCTATCTCCAGATCCTGTGGGTGTGCTCTATGTGTTCCCATGATTACAGAAGTTTGTGTGCTTAGATGGCCTAATGTAAGCAAGAGAACAGATGTTCTCCCAATGTTGCAGTGTTTTCTTAGAGGATCAAGAACTGGTACCCTCTCTGCTCACTCTCCAAGAAATAAACCTCTGCACTATGAACGATGAACATTTAAATATGGTACCTTTGTGTAGTGCACACATTCGGCACTGATCCATAATTACTCCAAATGAGTAAACACCACCGTGTTTATGCTCAAAACCCAGAGATCTTGTACATTGGAATCCTTACCTCATCTGCCTTTCATGACAGCCTAGCTCATGCTGATATTATGTGGTCAACATGTAAAGCCATTTGTTGAATATTTCATTTCTGTGACTTCTGCTCTTTCCCTAAGATATTGTTTAGACATGGAACTTCTATTTTTTCTTTACCATAATCATTAAACAAATGAAGTAACTTTCTCACTGTATCTCATATTCAGTGAGAATAGCTCTGTTGTCTTTTCTTTTAGAGTAGTGAAAGAGACATTGATAAGGGAGGGACTTTATAGCCTGTAAAATCAGCAAACTTGCATTTATGTGATTATTCTTAATGCTTTCTCATATAAACTTCACTTGTAAATTCCCAAAGGCAGAAAAATACAAATAGTTAACATGTCATTGCATTAATTCAAATTATAATTTAACCTAAAATATAACTGCTTTTACTACTTATGTTTAACAGAATATAATTATGTGTATTCTAGGTCAAATCAATTATGCTGTTTCATTCCTCACTTAATCTCATTGGAAATATAATTATATTATAGGTCATAATGGCTATGCTATAGTATTTACTTTTAAAAAGTTGAACAATAATCAAATGATATTTTAAAGATACGATTAAGCTGGACTTGGTGGCACACGCCTTTAATTCCAGCATTCGGGAGGCAGAGGCAGGCAAATTTCTGAGTTTGAGGCCAGCCTGGTCTACAAAGTAAGTTCCAGGACAGCCAGGGCTACACAGAGAAACCCTGTCTCGAAAAACAAAAACAAAAACAAAAAAAAAAAAAGATATGATAAGATACGATTAAAATGTATGTGAGTAGATTTGGGGTGACACCTTCCATAATCAGTAGGCATTATCTGATCAGTAAAAGACCTTTAGTTTAAAGGTAGAAATTCCTATTAGAAACAGGTATGATTCAAGAATGCAATACATTCTTTCATTAAGAACTTGGACTCAGTTCTGAAACATTCACACTTAACCTGCATTTATACCCCCTAGCTTATCCTAAAGATTTTAAACATACCACTGTTTCAATCATATGAATCAGTTCTTAAAGTTAATCTGTCTCCCATCTATGTATCTATGTATCTATGTATCTATGTATCTATGTATCTATCTATCTATCTATCTATCTATCTATCTATCTATCTATCTATCATCCATTGATTTATCTACCTACATATAATCTATTTATCATTTACTTAAATATCCATCCATTTATCTCCCACCCATAAGTTTTCTTTCACTTGTAGAACTTTGAAAAACATGGAAAGCATATTTTTAAATGATTTGTTAATGAGCTATACACATTTGGAATATGATGTGAATATGGAGAAAAGACTTCAAGACCTTCAGAAGAATGAATGACAAAAAGAAAGCACATGTGAGTCTGAGGTAGATGGCCTGCTTTAGCAATATTCCTCATACCGATGTCAGACACTCTTTCATAGCTGAGTTGGAATAGTCTCAGCATATTTTCTCACAGAAGGAACTCATGATTCCAACATCAGATTTTCATTTCTTAAAAATGAGCAAAAATAGTTGCTCATGTTTATTACAAAGTGTTTTTATGACTTGCATATTTTTATCATTCTGAAAGCAAAGACACGTTTATGCAGCTATCCAAACCATAGAGACCACACCATCATATACAACTTCTTACCTATTGTGTTTATAGCCATATTTTTGCAAGTTAAATTCTTTTGTCCAAGCTTCACACATATATTGCTGCTACCAATCAGTAAGAATTCTGATGTCTTTATAAAATATATATCTTGCAGCTTGTTAAGAGTTAGGCATTTCACTCGTAAAAGAGCCCCACTGTAGAAACAAAAAGTTATGTCTTCATTTAGGTAGGATTTTCTGTATACAATTAAAATAACATTGTGCCTTTAGTTGTATGAATTCAATTTTAGTGTCTACAGGTACATAAGTCAGCAAGTTAATGGTGAGGAGGAAAACGAGAGTGAATTAAAATAACACAGTTTTCTGTTCTATCACAATTATTATGTGCAAATAAGTCTGAAGTGGTGAAAGCATGCTTGTGGAAATTAAGAGCAAGATCTATGTAGTTTTAGAATTGATCAGAAGCAAATACTTTGTTTAGGTAAAAATGTAATCAACGTCTCTTGGGAACAAATGAAAAGTATGATAACTGTGAGAAATGTTGATAGTATCCCTTCAAATAAGATGAACGGAAATGCTAAATTGGTTGAAGAGGTATATATGCAACTACATATATTTAATAAATAAATCAAGGTGTTTCCATAGAGCCTTTGTGTTGTGTTTTGTTGTTTGAGACAGAATTCTTTATATATACCCTCAAATTCATCACGTAGACCAGACTGGCCCTGAACTCACAGAGATCCAACATAGTGCTGAAAGCATGTATTACCATGCCTAGGGTCATACGGACTTTGGCTAATGAAACTGAACACAATAGGTCAAGAAAAGGAAGCAAAGTTCTGTGTGGTGGACCATGAGTATAACCTTAACATTTGAGAGTCTAAGTATAAGGATTGCTGTGGGTTTGAGTCCAGCACAGCTTACATAGAACTTCTATGACACTATGGGTATAAAATTATAAGTTAACAATACTTGAAATGTCAGAGGAGACACAATTGTATATCATATAGATATTAAAACTATAGGAAATACGTCAATTTGTGAGAGTGAATGTAAATTTTTTAAAGTGAAAACATTCTTAAAACTTAACCTCATAGAAACTATCTAAGTCACAATATAAGTCACATGGATATTAACATCTTCCCTCACAGTTAATTCTACATGCTTGAGGACTTCAGGATGCTGAGTTCTACCAAATGGTTAAGAAAGATACAGTACCAGCATCATTGAATTTCTTCCCCAAATAGAGATGATCTGTATTATTCTGTGAAGCCAGTTTAAAATTGGTACCCAAACCTACAAAATGCTGGAAAGAAAACCATCCCTCAAGACTGTATGCATAGGACTGGGGATATGACTCCCTTGTAGAATACTTACCTAGTTTCCTCAAAGCCCTACATAAATCTGGTATGGCAGAATATACCTGTAATCACAATGATCAAAATATGGAGGGAAGAACACTAGAAGTTTGAGGTCATCCTCATCCACTTAGTAAGTCTGAGCCAGCATAAGACATAAAACAGTGTCTTAAAAATGTGTATATAAACAGAGAACGGCCTGGTCTGACCCAACCCTGAAGAAACTTGAGGCCCCAAGGAATGGGGAGGTCTGGGGAGGAATGGGATGAGGAACTGTCAGAGGGTGGACCGGAGGGGGGGATAATGACTGGACTATAAAAAAGATTAAAGAGTAATAATTTCAAAAAATGTATTATTATGGTCTTCAAAATAATCATACTGTATTATGTCAGGTGTGGTGAGTACCAAGAAAACAAAGCTGGCTCAACATTCAATCATCTATTGGCATAATTTACATTAACAGAATAAAACACTAGAAAGTTACTCATCTTTCATAGAAATAGAATTTTTGATAGAATCACATATTATTTCATGATTAAAACTCCCCCAAACAACAAGAAACAGAATAAAGACACTTATTCAAATGCAATTATAAAAATTTAATATAAATCATAACGTAAAGATCAGGGCAAGGGAGACAGTTCTCTTTGTACACTCATATACTGCAGCACACTGAGGTTCTCCTCAATTCAGAAGAGAAGAGAAGCAAATGCAAGTATAAGCATAGTTGAAAAGTAGAAAGCACATTTATTTCCAGAAAAAAAACCCTATCTGTTTACATAGACATTTATAAAGACTGCCAACATAATTATAGGAAATAATTGAATTCATCAAAGCTACCAGAAAACCCCTAGCTGTATTTCTATGGATAGCATCACAAAATTAGAAAATGAACTTTAAAAATAATAATTCCTTTGTGATAGTAGTAGAGGATAAAAATACTTAGAACTGAAATTTATAAAGGATATTCAAGGCCTTTGTACTGGAAATTACAAAACATTTCAAAGAGGTATTTGAAGAAATTTACATAAATGGGAGCTATGTTCATGTGCTAGCAAATTTGTTATTGATAAATTAGAGCTTTTCCCCTAACAGATTTATATACTAATCAAAACTTTATCAATATTTTGAAAATACAGAAAAACCAAAACATCACTGAAAAAATAGAATGAACACAGGTGACTCTGAATACCATAGTGTATTAATATTATCCTTAATTCTACACAATTTTATATATATCTAAAATCTAAAGGTTAACCTATAAAAATAGGAAAATAATGTAAAAGATAATATTTTCAATTTTTATAGTAACCAAGTCTTGAACATATACCAAAAGAAGCACATTCACGCAATTCACCAAAGAAATCACCAAACCCGTTCCCAAGACTTATCACACATGTGCTCATACATGCACACACATGTGCACACACATACACACACACACACACACACACACACGGGGATGGGCATCAGAGGCAGAGAGACAGATACGTACATAATTACTGTCTTTTACTCTCACACATACAGACACACAGATAGACACACAAATGTGCACAGACACTCTCACACACTCACATGTATCTGATTAGTAGGAAGAATTCATTTTGTATAAGCAACTTGAATAGAGGCATTCTGTCAAGATGTCTACTTCTAACTGATCCCAGTTTTTCCTCTTTTCAGGATGACTTAGCTGGGCTTGAAGAAAAAAGAGCATGCAGGCAACAAGTTCACAAGGACACATTTCAAAAGGAAGGGCATTAAACTTAAAACTTGTGAAAAGAGAATAAACTAGTACTTTTCCTTTTATCCTGTATCATTTATTTTTATAGCAAGAATGCATGACTTCATTATTTCTTTAGTTTTCCCCCATTACTCACTTAACCTTGCCTACTTTCTTCTTTGTTCACTGCAGGGTTTAAAGGTGAAGGAGGGAATTGCATGTAGCAAAATATGTCCATCTCCAATGGTTTTTGAGAAATGTGTATGACATGCAAACATCAGTCAAGTTCTACCTATAGGATATTTATTTTTTCTTTTTTTAAAAGATTTTCCAAGTTGTGACTGTTTATTAACTAACCAGATTACAAAATTTTCTTTCACACTGAACAGTTGCCTTTTGAGCGTGTGACAGTTAACCTGATTCCTAAGGAAGAACCAGAATTCTCCCTTCTACCACATCTTAGTTTTTCCAGCTGGTAGTGGTTGTCAGCAATGCAATACCATTACTATTCTTTCATACTTGATTTCATCCGCTTGGTCACATGCCTAGGAGTTACATTCTAGATGATGCTTATTTTCTTATATCCCATCTTTATAACTACTGAGTAGCAAATCACTGAATGAATATGGTACACATTTTCAATCCTTATTAGATAGCTCTTGTCCTATCTTTGTACAGGAAGACAAAGGTATCGTCATAGCTTTGGCAAAGTTAGACATGGGTCAAAACCAGATGCAATTATTAAAACTAGAGATAAGGGAAGAAATTGTAAGTTTATTTTTGGCATATATAATTTAATTTTTTATATTTATTAAATTCATTTATTCACCTTACATCCCAATATCAGCCTCCCTCTCTCCTAGTAACCCCTCATGCAGATCCTCCCTCTATTCCCCCCCCCCCCCCCGTCTCCTTCCCTTCCCACTGACAGGATAGAGAGTTGTTCAAAAGCCCACACCCTCAGAATCTCTGTGTGTGGATTGAATGCAATGTCCTCCCTGAAATGTATCGTTCAGAAAATAGTAAAAACTGAAAAGCAACATAGTAACTACATACAAGTGGACAGATATGAGATGAATGAAAAGCTCAGAAGTCTGTCACCAACAACCGTTTAATAGAAATACTGCCAGGATTTGCTGAGTTAGAACAGAAGTGACAGAGAACATTGGGGGAAATACCAATTTCTGAGCTCAAGGTACCTGTGCAATGTAGAGAGAACAGAGGCTAGTGGGCTTTATGCCAATACTTAAATTTAAAACATCTTTTAAGTAAATGAGTATACTATTCAGTTATATGTCACGTTGGCACCTAAAGTAAAGCAAGCTGACTACAATGGCCAACTTTCGCTTGTGTTACTGACTTTACTTACACAGTGGGAGGATACTCATTATCAGCACCAGTGGGAGTATGTAGTTCAGTTACAAACATTTATTTGGTTAACTGTCTTAGAGATGGCTGACTTAGTGATGGTTTGAATCTCTACTATCCAACACAATAGCCCTTCTCCTGTATGTATTTGTAAAACATTTGAAATATGGCTAGTCCAAATTACAATATGGTCTAAATGTATATGTACTGTACCCTTAGAACATGTTCTATAAAAAGAGCATAAAGTATCTGAGTATACTATTTATATTGAGCACATATTGAAATAATTTTTGAGTGTATCAAATTAAATAACACATGTTATAATTAACTTCATTTTGTTATATTTTTTGAAAAAAATGTGCTGCTAGATGAGGCTTGCCAGATAACTCAGTGGGTAAGACTCTGGATTAATCTACAGAACTCCTATAATGGAAAGAGAGAATTGGTGACACCTGTATTCTGCACACACACACACACACATACACACGTACATACGTGTGCATCAATGCATGCACATTTGTGTATATACATGCATATACACAAACACAAACACTAAATTTATTAAAAATATAATTTAAAAATATTTAAAATGACCAATGTGCTCATAGATTTATGGACTGCATTATATTTATATTGACTAGAGATGTTCTAGAATATGTGTGACAATGGAAGATCACAGTTATTACTCAAGTAATACATATATAGTTGATGATTCTGATCTTGTATGCCATGACTTGGGACACTGGCCCTAAGTCACATTTTCAAATCTGGTTCTGAATGTAGAGAGTGATGGCTAAAGATCATTTAACCTAAATTTTAATTCCATTTTTCTCTTTCTTCTCCAGTCTTGTACAATTTAGTATGAGAGATGCATTTGTCTTACCTATATAAACAGATGTTCAGACTGAAGGGAAAAAATGGCAGAAAAACAAAATATAACAAAATCTATCCATCGATCAATCGATCGATCGATCAATCAATCAATCAATCAATCAAACAAAACAAAACAACAAAAATGGCCCTGAAAGACAGGATATGGCTTGAAAATACTGAACAATTTAGAGAGATAGTATAATTTACTGTCCAGAGGACTGAATACTTAACAATACTTGATAGATATCACTGCTAAGGGGTATAACATCAGCTGGCCTGTAAAGGTGACAGTCATGGAGAAAAATAGTGAGATATTCAAAGTTGTAGGTAGTATGTGGCAGTAATATCAGGGCCCAGAAAACGTGGAACAGAGTATGACTGCTTTTGTGGAAAGTGATAGAAATTGAATGAGCTCCCCCCCAAAAGACATATCTGACTTTTGAATGATGATAAATAATATTTTTATGTGAATTGCACTGAGAGATTGTCCAATTGGTGGTAGTAAAAGTAGCAGATAGTTGCCCCTGCTTTTTCCCCTATATTTATTTTATGTGGAAATGTTCATACTGAAGGAGTCAAGTGCCATTTACAGGTACCTCCCACATGCCAGGCATTAACCAGATGTAATCCAGTGTAAGTCAGTTGCTGTGATGCTGGTCTGAATATCTCCCTGGTCACTGGGCTAGTTAGCTTTAGTATTGGAATTCCATCCCAGGTACCTCTTTCAGAGTTTCTGCTTTGTTGTCTAATGCACCAGAAAACTGACTAGAATTTCAGTGAAGAAAAGGTAGGACTTTCCCCTAGATAATTGTGGATTATTCTATTGTGTAATCTGCTGGACTTTTCCACCCTCTTCACTATTTCCCCACTAATTCCTACAGGACCAGAGCCCATAATGAGTATTCATATATTCATAATAATTTTATCTCCTACTGTGAACTAGTCCATTGGTATACTAGTAATTCATATCTGTGATCTTTGTTGACCTGGTCCCTCCCCAAAGATCAGTTCACTGAAAAATAAAACAAACAAACAAACAAACAAATGGACAAACAAAAACCAAACAGTCCATTTCTTGTCCAAAGTTTGGTGTCCAGATCTAGGACAGATGTTAAATTTACCACATTCTGAGAGAAGGGTCCTAGCATCTACCAGTAATCACCTGTATAAACAAATTCAGCAAATCCCAACTTCTACTTCATACATTTATATTAAGAGACAACAAATGTTCTACAAAAGCTAGTACCCTTTAGAAGAAGAAACACACAAATTCGGAACTCTTTCATTAACATCTTCTCAACCTAGAAGGTTCATACATGTCCCACTGAAAGTGTGCATGCCTCACAGAAATGTTAGTGATTTAGAAATCTTTTTGAGCTATTTGATGTCAACCTTTTCTTCCACATTGTATACCTTAAGACGTGTGTACAGGCGTGCACACACACACACACACACACACACACACACACACACACACACACACACCTATTAAATCAGGCTTTCTAAACAAATATCTGTCCACCTGGAAAACAATGTGAAGAAGCTCTGGAGAGACTAGTATATGTAAAAGAAAATGAAAACACTAAAGGGAAGTTTGTTACAGTGGGCAAGAACATGATTGAATATGTGAGCGAAAGTGGACACAAAGGTCAGCTGTGGCTTGGTCAAGTGAAACAACAGTGCTCACCACAGCTCACTAAGAACCGGGTGGGAAAACCCGGAGTCAAACCTCTGTGTGAAGGGGTATTTTTTTTTTCCATAAGAACTGAGAACATTGTTTAGATGAGTTAATTAACTTATTTATCAAGTTGTAGGAATGATTCTCAACATCTGTCTTTTGTTTTGGTTTGATTGTGGGGTATGTTTGTATGTCCATTGTGTGTGTGTGTGTGTGTGTGTGTGTGTGTGTGTGTGTGTGTGCGTGTGTGTGCGCGCGCACATGTGTAAGCACATACATATGCTTGTGGGTGTTCATGTGTTCACACACATTGGGTGGGCCAATGTCTTGGGTTTTCCTCTGTCATTCACACTATGCTTCTGAAACAGTGTCTCTCAATGAACCTGGAACTCATTGGCTGGACTAGCGTGACTAGCTAGTAAAGCTCACACATCCATCTATCCTCATAACCCCTGTCTGCAGCACAACTCGGGGGTGGGGTGGCAGACACAACACTGAGCTTTTACATAGATTCTAGGCAGCTCAGCTCAGCTCAGGTCCACCAGCTTGCATAGCAAGACATTTACTGACTCAGGCATATCTCTAGATCTTAGATATTTGTGTCCTTGTTCTCCATAGAAAGTGTGCTACAAAAATACAATAACAAAGACAGACTGAGGGTATTCTGTGACATTCAACTCCAAGACGTTGTTCCTCCAGTGACTTCAGGAAAACTTTGTGTATAGCTTCAGGAAACTGCTAGAGATTCAGAAGAGTGAGAATCTACAGCTTATCTGGGTTGTAGGCGGCAAAGGATTTCCTTAGCGCTCATGGAACTTCAGAAGTCCTCTTTTACTACTGCAGACCTCGACATACTTTCCTTATATGGAAACTTACCAAAAAATGAGGTCATCTGATATGAATTTGGAAATAGCCACAAGCCAGAATTTCATATTAGAGTATTTTTTCTTCAAGTCACCAGAGATAATAACCCTTGGCAACAAGCGATGGCTGGTGGGGGAGGAAGAAGATACAACTCCCTGAGTTCTTTATCAACCTTCAGACCTAAAGCTTTCTTTGCACTTTGATTTCCTCCAGGGCCATATGAAAACAAGAATCAACTTGGTCCTATAGATTACTGGAAATTTTCCATTGACTAGATAGTCTGGAATTCAACTGTTTCAACAGTGTGGGTGATTTTTATACATACATTCACAGAATTATCTTTTCTCCATTACTAATTAAATATTGGATGTTGATTTGAGCTCTTTATATATATTTAATTGTTTAATTGTTTAATCACCATAACCTTCCTGTGAGATCTAGTCATTCAATTATTTTTTAAATGAAGAAACTAAAGAATTCATGTTACATAACTTGCTGCAAGTCAAAAGGTTATTAAGCATTGGCATTGGGACTGGAAGGCAAGTAATTACGCTGCATAATGGAATTTTAAAATAGAGCACTGCCTTAAGGGAGTGTTCTAGGAGAAGAAGTGTTTATTTAGATTGCTGTGAATATGGAGGGATGTAGAATTTCCAAGATCAAACCACCATTTGTATATGCCTCTGAGAACTAAAAAATGAATTGAGAGTTGCCTCACTTTAATTTCTGGCAAAGGACAAAGTATTTCAGAAAGTTTTGAGAACCTAGGAAATTTTAGAGTTTGATACTTAGGACAGACACTCCTTCCTTTGCAAGTCCCGGAAGGAACACAGAGAGAGCGAGAGAGAGAGACAGGAGATGGATTCCTAAGCACCATGGAAACTATCTTCCTCACCATATTTGAAATTCCAGATTAGCTGTGTTGATGTCTGAGTCATTAAAAGCACAAGTCAATAAATGTTGACTTCCATCCACTTCCAACTGGCTGTGGCACCAGAAGGAGTGATCGTCCGCGTCTGCATCTTCTAGGTCTCCTGAGAAGAACAAAACACAGCTGTTAAGGAGAAAAGGCAAATGACTGTATCAGCTGAAAATCTGATTCCCTTAATAAAATGTCACTTGAGTGGCAGACATGAAGGAGAGAATATATATCGATATATTTATATACCTATATATAATTTATCTAAAGGAAGATATTCTAAGGACAGAAAAAAAGTTTCAATGTGCTCTCTCTGTCTTTCTGTCTCTGCCTCTGCCTCTGTCTCTCTGTCTCTGTCTCTCTCTCACACACACACAAATACACATACCTGAAACACATATGCCAAACCCGATGTGCACATACAGATTACAAAGTGTTCTAACAAAAAGAAATCATCATAGTGGAGGAACAAGTTCCAGGTATATTTAAACAGTTCTACATTGGACTAGTATGTTGGAAAATTATAAGGGGCATAGACAAACCCGTTTCCTTGTTTATATTGGAGCTCCTTTGCTACACTTTAAAACTGTATTTAGAAAGTATTTATGTGAGATTATATTCTCCACTTCAGCCAAATTATCTTACATGTTCAGGGAAGGCAATGCCTCGCATATATAGAAGGTGCTAAATGTTAATGAACAAATCCCCAGTGAGACTTTAAAATGTTGAAATTATCTTTTTACACTGAAGTGTTGACATATTTCAGATAAGGGATCTTGTATTTCATTTGTATGCCACCTAATCTAATGTTGGTTTTCTCTGCTGGTCTTCATTTGTTCTTTTCCAAGTTCCTTTTCAAATGAAAGGTGACAATAATGATTCTGGTTCCAAGTGCACATTTTTATGGGATTGCTTATTGTCTCCTAAAAGGACATTGTAACTTAACAGTAATATTGATGACTCCATTCTGTGGCAGAGAGCATCTTAAGTGACCTACTGAGGCAACTATAGATCAGAAAACTCCAAGGGTGAAAGGTTTTAGCCTACATGGTTAGATTGTTTCAGCTACTGTATTCTACACATATCAGTAATATTCTAGAAGCAAGTGGGAAATGGAAATTTTTTGTATGTGTAGCCATTTTTGGTGACTGCAATTTGTCAAAGATGTTATTTGATTTCCTAAGCTGACTTGTAGAGCCCATAATTAAATAGGTATTTGTGTGTGTATATGTACATAAAATATATACATATGTATACATAAAGTGTGCACATATACATGTATACAAAAATCTATCTTTTATATATATATGGTTTTACATATATATGGTGTTTTATATATATGTGTGTATATATATTAGCAGAAAAATTCAGAAAAATCTTCCAGGAAATGCATTTCAATAAGGACAAGGAAAATCTTCTAGAGTTATCAAAGGTTTATATCATGATGGTGGAGTGCAGAGAGCCTCTGACAGCTTCTAGGTATTTAATCTCACCCAAAATAGAGACATTATACTTTTCTGGTTCTCATATGGAAACAGGATGTACTAACCATGGCCTCAGATGGGTGGCTTAGCAGCTATATGCAGTTTCAATTGCATCCTCTTTAACTAATACACCCCAAAGGTCTGTTTTAATAAAGATTAATTAAAATGGGTTAATAAAAGGCCAACCAGGTAAGTGACAGTAGTAAAGAACAGATCTCAGAGCTCACCTAAACATAGACTGGGGTGACTGTTCCCAGCTATGGGAAATTAACTTCCTAGGCATTCCAAGAGCCTAGCATTTCACAGTTGGAACATCATCAAGTTTCTTTTTTTTTTTTTTTTTTTTCCATTTTTTATTAGGTATTTAACTCATTTACATTTCCAATGCTATACCAAAAGTCCCCCATATCCACCCACCCCCACTCCCCTGCCCACCCACTCCCCCTTTTTGGCCCTGGTATTCCCCTGTACTGGGGCCTATAAAGTTTGCAAGTCCAATGGGCCTCTCTTTCCAGTGATGGCCGACTAGGCCCATCATCAAGTTTCTTGATGTATGGTAGAAGTTGTTGCCTGTCCCTACATGACAGCTCTCAGCTCTCATACTGTCTTGTGCTTTGCTTGTGCCTGTAACCAACTCTCTGTAACAGATATGACTTACTGTTTGGATTTAGGTATCCTGTGGTTCATCTTTATTACCTAACATTTCCACCTATGACAGGAGACAAAGAGAGCATACTTTAAGCAGATGACAGACACCAGCTGAAGAGTGGACCTCTATACACTTCAGCCACCCAGTCTGACAAAGTATGTCTCAAGCTATCTCACACAATATGCAAAAAGCTGATCACGCCATGTTTTCCGCAATCAAAGCAGTTGTCTCTGAATGACCTGTCCATTGACCCTTTAGCAGATGTTGCTACTGGGGCACAATTGCTCTGTAACCCACAGTGGGGGAAAGTCACATGCCATTGTGGGAGAATATTCTATCTGCTGTGAGCTAAAGAGCTCTTAGCTGAGAGTGGATATGCATACTGATCTTTGCTGTTCTAACTTTGTAGCTGGGCTCTCTTACTGCATACACAGACACTCAAAGCCCATATTCATATGCACACACACATTATAGAAGCCACTGGATGGATTTGCACAGAGGTTTCATTTACATTACAGTAAGTTCTCAGTAAGGGTGAGAGCTCTCCCAGGAGTCTTGGAGAAATCAGTATGAAAGGCAATATGTGAATTATAATTATGCAAATATACATGCAGCATTTGGAGTTTTTTTGAAAAAAAATTGTAGTATATCAATGGAAGCTTTTATTCTTACTGTGGTTTTGACATTATGTGGAACAATGGTCACAGTGTTCAATAGGAAGCATCTAAGCATTAAGTAAAAATTCTAGGTATAGAAATTTAAAGCATTTGGAATACATATTCTAAGTAAGGCAGTGTCATTTAGAAGACAGTGATTACTTGATGAAGAGCTTGAACTGTCAGGGCTTTTGCGGTTCCCTTTGCTTGATTTGACTATCCTTTAGTTACTAGAAAATTGACTAGTAGATTGCTGCCAGCACAAAGTGGGAGGTATCGTGACATGCCTATGTGACGCATATGGGTGGTTATGATCATCAATCTAAAAACATTTCAAAATTTAAAAAGGTGAAGTGAAAATCCTGTTTAACAGCAAGAATTTTTACTTTTTTTTTTTTTTTGTAAGAAATAGCATGGCCAAGAGGGAAGCATAGGGGCAAAGGATTGTACCAAACAGCAGCATGGTTCTCGTGCTTCCTGCCAGCTATTTGCACACATTTAACATGAGATAATGACTCTCCCTCACCAAGTGACTCATGCTCCGTCATGCTGAAGAGTGTGACTCCTCTGATGATTCTCTTCATAAGAACATGCAAGGGTTTTCCATCCTTGCTGATTACAAAGTAAAGTCACACAAATATCTAAGCTTAGGATGCACAACTAAAGGCATTTGACTGAAGAGCTAAACTACAGAGCTAGGCTGATGTGTATTGATACTGTGCATAAAGAAAATACAGATGTATTTGATACAAGCTTATGCAATGTAGCTTTAACTGGTCTGGAACAAAGATGATTTTTCTGTCTCAGCCTCTTAGGCTTCAGGACTACAGGGATGTACTACTGCACCCAGTTTAGGAATGCACATATAGGCCAGCCATGGTGGTGTCTGCCTTTAATCCTAGCACTCAGGAACCAGAGGCAGGATGCACACACACACACACACACACACACACACACACGCACATACACAAAGACACACACACACACATTCCCCTTTTAATGGTGTGTGTGTGTGTGTGTGTGTGTGTGTGTATGAAAACAGTTTAATTAATTTGTAGAAACAAATTGGAGATTCACATTCCATGTAGCTGCTGTGTCTGCCAGAGACGTTTGAGTACAGTCCTGTAATTAAAATGCCTATTTTTAAGAAGTCAAGGTCTAAGTATTTTATGGATTCTGAGGAGAATTATGATGACCATATAATGGATTCTCTGAATATAAAAGCAACCCTGTGTATTTCAAAGAAGACACCTTCCTTAGCATACTACTGAATTATTCATCAGCAATCTAACATGAATCTGCCAAAGCTAAAGTATGTTGAAGAAATACATTATAGAGTAACTTCTAAACTCTAGACACTAGAAATACAGTTTTGGTGAATACACAAACCTCTCGTTTCTGGCCATTAATTTATCATGGGTATCTAGGGTTTTAGAACTCCATAAACAGTCAAAACAACAATGGCTTGATTTTTCAGTCTAATACAGTTTTGGAAGCGATCATCCAAAAAGCTCCAACAAAGAACTGATATGAGGTTTCTTTTTTGAAATTACCAGCATACATCCACATTTATGAGCCAGAATTTGAATGAAACTCAATGCTTCTTGACAGTTCTTGAGAGTTACAAGCCATTTGCAGTATTGTCATCATTCCCTCTGTCCTGGTGATTAATACCCACAAAACAACCTAATTAGTGCTAAATTCTTGCTTGCCCTGTTAGAGAACTGTGTAACTTGATCATATATGCTACAGGTAATCTGAAATCCTTTAAAAAAGGAGTTAGAAATGACTCACCATCCTGGGCATTTCCACTTTCTCCAGAAACAGCTTGAATTAAGCAGAAAACTATAGCGAAAGCTCTACCCAGAGCCATCATTCTGAGAGAGAGAGAGAGAGAGAGAGAGAGAGAGAGAGAGAGAGAGAAAGAATAGAGAAGAAGCACGCTTGTATGTGCAAGTGAATGAGAGAGAGGGAGACCCAAACCAGCTCTGTGCCTGCTAAACCACAGACAGGGAACTATGAACATCACAGAAGAAGGCAAGTGCCAGAAACAGGAAGTCTGAGCAAAAGGATTGCTGCTGTAAGCAGAGGTAGAGAAAACGGAGAGGTAGAGTGTGACTTTTTTTTTTCCTGCATCTTGGTATTCCCTGAAGCTCCTGAACTTAACTGCTTACTTTTGAGCAAGGTGGTAGACTTCAAGTGATGCTTCAGATGATCTCAGGGTCCAATGTAACAGGATCACAAGGCCAAAATCCACACTTACGATGCTCCTCAGTTGGTTGGGGATGCTCTTGTTTTAGGAATAATGATGCTAGGATAGAGTTGTCCCACTTAGGGCTGAACCCTCAATGGTCACGCCCAGTTCTCTGCTCTCTGAGAGAGAAGTGAGAAAAGAGCTTCTCTAATGAGAGGCAAGGCTGCACTATTCTATGGGTATAAGGACAAATGTCTAGAAGACAGTTTGATACTCTGTCTTTTAAACAAACAATAGTCCTGTGTTTTCCCCTATGCTCTAAGACCTCCCTGGCACGGGTTCGTGGTCAGATTTATAGTACCAGCCATGAAACACTCCCCTCAAGAACTCAGGGAACACCATGGAGGAGAGAAGGAAAGATCAGAAGAGGCAGGAGCCAAAGAGAAATACAGTGAAATTATCTATTATAAAAATAATAGGATCTTTGTGTTCATAATTTCACAGAAGCTATGGTTGTGACACAAGACTGGCATGAGATCACACCAATCCACATTCCAATATGGACAGAGCAGGTGTTCAAGAGGCCACATCCCTAGCTGAGGCCCTCCTGGCAGGTTGACAAATACCAGGCGATTAAGAGTTAGTTTTCTTTAAAAGTGTGTCCCATGGTAGGTTGCTCAAGCTCTAGTGGGCAGTTATACACTCATGAGCACAAGAGCTGAACTAAGTAGGTTCTGTGGATCCTTTTCTTAAATCATTTTAAGAATTGATTAAGTTATTTATTTATCCTAAATTCTGACTGCAGCGCCCCCCCCCCCATCCTTTGCTCCCAATCCCTCTTTCTCCCTTCCCTCCAACCTTCTCTAACATTCTTCCATTTCTCCACAGAAAAGGGGAGGCCTCCCTTGGATATCAACCAGCCTTGACATATCAAGCTGCAGTAAGACTAGGCACATCTTCTTCTCTCGAGACTAGAAAAGGCAGCCCAGTTAGCAGAAAGGCTTCCAAAGGCAGGCAATGTAGTCAGAGACAGCCCTGGCTTCGGTTTTAGGAGTCCCACATGAAGACCCAGCTGCACAACTGTTACATATGTGCAGAGGGTCTAGGCTTGTCTTGTGCATGATTTCTGGTTGAAAGTTTAGTCTATATGAAAACCTATGTGCCCAGGTTAGTTGATTCCGTAGTATTTCTCAATGTGACCATGACCCCTCTGGGCATCTTCAATCCATCCTCACTCTCTTCCATAGGATTCCCCAAGTTCCACTTAACGTTTGGCTGTGGGTCACTGCATTTGTTTCCATCAATGCTAGGTGAAACCTCTCAGATGATAGCTATGCTAGGCTCCTGTCTGCATGTATAGGAGAATATTATTAAGAGTGTCGGAGTGGGCTCCCTCTCATGGCATAGGTGTCAAGCTGGGCCAGTCATTGGTTTGCCCTTCTCTCTAATTCTGTTTCATCTTTTATGCCCGCACATCTTGTAGGTAGGACAAACTATGAGCTAAAGATTTTGTGAGTGGGTTGGTGTCCCAGTTCCTCCATTGGAAGTCTTTTCTGGTTACAGGAGATGGGCATCTCTGGGACTAGCTAGAAACAAGGGCAATGAAAACTCCCAGGAGTCTATGAGGGTGACCCTAGCTACGACTCCTAGCAATGGGGATATGGAGTCTGGATAATTAAAGAACTAGAGGACATGAAACTGAGAAGGAGAGTAGGTGTTGGAATGCGGTAGGTAGGGAAGACAGGAGGGTGGTTATGGTTTCAATATCCTCAATACATATATACAGTTTCTAAAAACAAAGAAATGTACAAAATAAAGATTTCATCTTTCATAAGCTATTAAAAGATCATTTAAAAATATTTTTTACACTCAATCTTTCAGTGTACAAATGTAGCCATTTTTCTCCTTTGAGTTCTATATATCTCTAGTATACACCTGTACTTAACTATTAAGTACAGGCACGGAGAAATTATTAAATGCAAGTGTTGGCAAATTATGACTCAGGAATGGAATTTGATCCTTTACCTTCTTTCATAAGTAATTCGTTGTTGGAGTCCAATGTTACCCATTTGTTGTGTACTATCTGCAGCTGTTCTCATACATATAGTAGAGATGAGTGGGCAAAGAGATGATATATAAATAGTAAAACTTACACCATCTGACTTTAGAAAACTTCTGATCTCTAAACAGCTACATAAGTACAATCTCAGAATATTTAAAAGAGAGTTTCATCATACTGGTTATCAATTTTTCTTTAACAAAGGCTTCACATAAACTTTATTGGCTCCAAGGCATGTAGGATAGGTGTTGGAGGCAGTCATTATTCAGACTGTGGCTAAACTTGTATGCCAATCCACTTTGTTTTTAACATGGCCTCAAGATGAATTGGTGCTTTTTGTTAAGAATGGCTGAGATTTTGATAAAGTTGGATTATTTTCTTTAAGTTCATTATCAGGGTCCTGTCATAACTAGATAGATGAGTGGCCCCTTTTCAGTTCTTTGAAGGAATCAAGAAATCTGGATCCAGACCATAGAGTACAGTTTTTTTTTAAATTTTGATTCATAATCACACTGTTTGTAAAGAAGCAGTAAGAATGATTATAATAGAAGGAGTTCAAAACATCTGAGTGGATAGGATTTTATGAACTTCTGTTATAGCTAGATTTCTGGAAGAATCAGTTACTTGAGTCTATAAAATGACTAAGTTAGAGTAGATGATCAATGCCACCCAGAGGTTGAATAGCATTAGTACCTGAGAGTTTTAGAGTTTGACTACAACTTGACTTAACTTCCCTCAACATGTCTTAATGAGATGATCTAATAAGAAAAGAAAGGAGATGTATTATTTGTGCTGTTCTCTGAAAATGCCTCCTCAGGTTGAGGGGATCTTAGAGGTGTTATGTGATTTTCATCTGTTATAACATCAAGTTCTTGACTACAATCCATAAAGAAATGTTAGAGAAAGAATTCAGTTGGAGGTAGCATATTCTATCTCTGCCATGCATTTTGGGCCTCTTTTGGAGAATTTCAAATTTTCTCCCAAGCAACAAAAGAAATGATTTGGGGAATCAGGTAATTATTTACACTCTGGCTTGTAATCTTGCTTTGAAAGCTTCATCAGAAAAACATACCGCAAAATCAGCCTGTTTTGCACACTAAGTTGAATGTGCTTTCTAGAAATCTACAATGATAAATTCTCAAAGCTATGTGAAAATGTTTAAGGAGAAATTCATATGTATTATATCTACTAACCCCAACCTCATCAGCCTTTCATGGGCTATCACTCCATGGTGAACAATTGTATCATGTCTCTTTAAATTCTCTTGTTTATCATTTAAGTGGACCATCATTTTGATTGTATCTCTTTCCTTTAGTTGTGAAGATGTAAAAGAACAAAGTTAAGACATAATATTTTGGTACAGCATGTGCTAGTTTGCTCAGGGGATTTCCACTGGTGTGCTTACCCCTTTTGGGTGGGGCAGGAGATGCTGAAAGGACATCAGAGAGAAATCTAAATAGAGTGCGGGAAGCTTAAAGAAAAATGAGAAACATCACTAATACTTCTAGAGATTGTGGGTGAGCAATGGTAACTCTGTTTCTTAACGTAGGATCCTTTGAAGCCGAAAGCAGGCAAAGAACTTCCCTTTTCTTATCTGTCCTCCCTGACCTCCACATGACAGACATGGATGGCACTGCTTTGTCAGAGTTGTTTGAAAGGAAGATGAAAAAAGAGTCTTTGGGCACCTGAGAAGCCAGGACCCAAGGGAAGGTCCTTGGGTTTATTCCTTGGTTTTGATCCTTAGCAATTTGCTCAGATTGTCAAACTCCTCTCTTCAGTCATCTCTTCCATTTCTTATTCTTCTTCTATAGTCCTTTTCTCATGTGTTCTTCAAATGTGAATCCCTAGAAAGGATCACATATCTTGTATGGGAGCAGAATTGGAGGATTTCATAGATTTTCCAGTACCCCTTGTGCAAGTGTCTGGAATTGTCTCTGCTTTTGTAATCATTTAGGGTGTCTATGAAACAGACAAGACATATAGAAAAGGTTCTTATTTTTGTGTTGTAAACTGTCCTCATACATAAACCTTTCACTGTGGTCCTTGAGAACTGAGCTTTTAGTGAGATCCCAGGATGCTAAAACTGGATGAAGAGCTGTGGGAATTCGTCAAGTGAGTACTCCTTGTTTACTGATTCAGAGTGTACTCAGGAAGGCATATATTACTCAGAGTCTCCCAGTTAGGAATGTTAACACATCTTCTGGAAAACTCTCAGACTTGAGTATCTTTTAAAAATGAGTTACTATTTTTTTTAGTCATTATATAAATGACTGGGTGTCATGATGACATTTTCATATGTATTACTTTATGTTGGTGGTACTTACCCTAATTAATTTCTTGGGCGTCTTATTACCATGTCTATTTACTTTCCACAGTACTCCCCCTTCCTCATGTTATCCATTCATGTGTATCTGTAGGAGTTATATGTATTTCATGAGAGAAAACATGAGACATTGTTTTTCATTTTAAATCATAATTGTACTTTTTCTTCCTCCTCCTCCTCCTATTCCTTCCCTTCCTTCTGCCCTCATCGTCTTTCCTCTATTTACAAAACTTAACCCCCCTACTCACACTTAATTTCCCACAAATGTGAGATACTGTGAAGCTTCATCCATCTTCCTCCAAATAACAAAATTTCATTTTTTCTTATTTTTATTGCTTATTTTATTTATTTGCATTTCAAATGTTATCCCCCTTCCCAGTCTCCCCTCCACTAACTCCCTATCCCTTCCCCTACCCCCTGCCTCTATGAGGGTGCTCTCCCATCCATTATAGACAGATAAGAGTCCACGCATTCCTTATCCATCCAGCTTTTGTCAGTGAAAAAGTACTTGTCTGAATGTTTTTTACTTGAAGGCTGTAAACTATTCCTTACACATATAGTAAGAGTCCCCAAATAAGGACAATTGGGAAGTCACTTACCTTGCTCTTGGGTGTTGATGTGGAAAAAACAAACAGAATAAGAGGCAGGGAATGCTAATCCCGGGTCCAAATCTCATGTCCCAGGAATACTTAAAATGTATTCAAATGCATTCCATCAGGTCTGTACTAACTGCACCCCTCTACCTGCCTTAGTCAGTAGATTCTGTAGTTAAGATATGAAAGAAGCCTGGGCACCTGCTTTCTTCTGGGAAGATAATTACATCTGCTTAGCAGAGCAGGTGGTAAGTGAGGTGAAAACTCTCATGGGGATCAGGTAGGCGAGGGTGGTTAAAGGAACCCATGTACTTCAACTCCAACTGAACAGCATTGTCTTAGCACTTTATGAGTTGTGCTGACTCAGTCCAAGGGCTCTGAGGGGGAGCCCCAGCATTTTGAAGTTTCATTTCTAGGAGTACAACCTTTTCCTTTTGTGACTCTTCTTACATTTCTCTTTTCTCCTTACCATACATCTTCAGTTGTGTGTCTTCTTCTTTCTGCTTCTTTTTCTTTCTCTTCTTTCTAGGTGTAATATGAAATACTGTAGTATTATGCCTCCAAAGCCTCCATAAGATTTCTGACTGTATCTTTGGGTATGCCAGACAGAGTCTGTGAGTTCTGGTGGTTTACTCCTTGTTAAAGACATTTCTATAAGCAAGTGAGTATTTTAGCGTCAGGTTCAATTCAAATTTTGATTAAACTGCTAACAAGAGGAAGAGTTCTTAGAGAAAGCAAGAGGCTTTCAGGAAAGGAAGCTCATAATGCCCTGGTAGGAATCAGAAGCAGGCATGAATATCCCTTCCACTACAGTGGTGATGCCCTAGTCAGGAAAAGCACCCAGAGTAGTTTGAGGAAAAGGCCAGCTAAGAGACTGCTTCTGTCTGTGCTCTGACACAGGCCTGATGAGCCTGTGTTCTGCCTTCATCCCTCCCCATAGTCCTATAAGGCACTTTCTGAGGGACTTCAGCTATTTGCCACCACTCTCGCAGGGATATTGCGACCCAGGTGTTCTCTGGAGATTAATTTTTTTTCTTGAAACATATTGGTCAGAAAAAATAGTTGTTATGGTTACTTTAGTTTCAAATGAAGAAGAGAAATGTGAACCCAACTAAAGCTAGAGATGTATTAGCAAAAGGAAGAACACGAGAAAAGATGATGGGCAGGTTGATGGGGAAGCAAACACCTTTTGCATGTGTTACACATGTAGCAAAGAACCATACATGTAGTAGTGATGTGAGTATATAGGTCATGAAGCATAAAGGTAGTCATCACTGTTTATATCTGGAGGGGGAAGGGACATTTGACCTAGAAAATAGAGTAAAGCAGCAGCTTCAAAGTTGGTAGATTTTTTCACTTGTCCACCAAGAATAAGAAGTTTTTTTTTTAATTTTTTTCCCATTTTTATTAGGTATTTACCTCATTTACACTTCCAATGCTATACCAAAAGTCCCCCATTCCCACCCACCCCCACTCCCCTACCCACCCACTCCCCCTTTTTGGCCCTGGCGTTCCCCTGTACTGGGGCATATAAAGTTTGCGTGTCCAATGGGCCTTTCTTTCCAGTGATGGCCGACTAGGCCATCTTTTGATACATATGCAGCTAGAGTCAAGAGCTCCGGGGTACTGGTTAGTTCATAATGTTGTTCCACCTATAGGGTTGCAGATCCCTTTAGCTCCTTGGCTACTTTCTCTAGCTCCTCCATTGGGAGCCCTGTGATCCATCCATTAGCTGACTGTGAGCTTCCACTTCTGTGTTTGCTAGGCCCCGGCATAGTCTCACAAGAGACAGCTACATCTGGGTCCTTTCAATAAAATCTTGCTAGTATATGCAATGGTGTCAGCGTTTGGATGCTGATTATGGGGTGGATCCCTGGATATGGCAGTCTCTACATGGTCCATCCTTTCATCTCAGCTCCAAACTTTGTCTTTGTAACTCCTTCCATGGGTGTTTTGTTCCCAATTCTAAGGAGGGGCATAGTGTCCACACTTCAGTCTTCATTCTTCTTGAGTTTCATGTGTTTAGCAAATTGTATCTTATATCTTGGGTATCCTAGGTTTGGGGCTAATATCCACTTATCAGTGAGTACATATTGTGTGAGTTCCTTTGTGAATGTGTTACCTCACTCAGGATGATGCCCTCCAGGTCCATCCATTTGCATAGGAATTTCATAAATTCATTCTTTTTAATAGCTGAGTAGTACTCCATTGTGTAGATGTACCACATTTTCTGTATCCATTCCTCTGTTGAGGGGCATCTGGGTTCTTTCCAGCTTCTGGCTATTATAAATAAGGCTGCTATGAACATAGTGGAGCATGTGTCCTTCTTACCAGTTGGGGCATCTTCTGGATATATGCCCAGGAGAGGTATTGCTGGATCCTCCGGTAGTACTATGTCCAATTTTCTGAGGAACCGCCAGACTGATTTCCAGAGTGGTTGTACAAGCCTGCAATCCCACCAACAATGGAGGAGTGTTCCTCTTTCTCCACATCCACGCCAGCATCTGCTGTCACCTGAATTTTTGATCTTAGCCATTCTGACTGGTGTGAGGTGGAATCTCAGGGTTGTTTTGATTTGCATTTCCCTGATGATTAAAGATGTTGAACATTTTTTCAGGTGCTTCTCTGCCATTCGGTATTCCTCAGGTGAGAATTCTTTGTTCAGTTCTGAGCCCCATTTTTTAATGGGGTTATTTGATTTTCTGAAGTCCACCTTCTTGAGTTCTTTATATATGTTGGATATTAGTCCCCTATCTGATTTAGGATAGGTAAAGATCCTTTCCCAATCTGTTGGTGGTCTTTTTGTCTTATTGACGGTGTCTTTTGCCTTGCAGAAACTTTGGAGTTTCATTAGGTCCCATTTGTCAATTCTCGAACTTACAGCACAAGCCATTGCTGTTCTGTTCAGGAATTTTTCCCCTGTGCCCATATCTTCAAGGCTTTTCCCCACTTTCTCCTCTATAAGTTTCAGTGTCTCTGGTTTTATGTGAAGTTCCTTGATCCACTTAGATTTGACCTTAGTACAAGGAGATAAGTATGGATCGATTCGCATTCTTCTACACGATAACAACCAGTTGTGCCAGCACCAATTGTTGAAAATGCTGTCTTTCTTCCACTGGATGGTTAGCTCCCTTGTCGAAGATCAAGTGACCATAAGGTGTGTGGGTTCATTTCTGGGTCTTCAATTCTATTCCATTGGTCTACTTGTCTGTCTCTATACCAGTACCATGCAGTTTTTATCACAATTGCTCTGTAGTAAAGCTTTAGGTCTGGCATGGTGATTCCGCCAGAAGTTCTTTTATCCTTGAGAAGACTTTTTGCTATCCTAAGTTTTTTGTTATTCCAGACGAATTTGCAAATTGCTCCTTCCAATTCGTTGAAGAATTGAGTTGGAATTGTGATGGGGATTGCATTGAATCTGTAGATTGCTTTTGGCAAGATAGCCATTTTTACAATGTTGATCCTGCCAATCCATGAGCATGGGAGATCTTTCCATCTTCTGAGATCTTCTTTAATTTCTTCCTTCAGAGATTTGAAGTTTTTATCATACACATCTTTCACTTCCTTAGTTAGAGTCACGCCAAGATATTTTATATTATTTGTGACTATTGAGAAGGGTGTTGTTTCCCTAATTTCTTTCTCAGCCTGTTTATTCTTTGTATAGAGAAAGGCCATTGACTTGTTTGAGTTTATTTTATATCCAGCTACTTCACCGAAGCTGTTTATCAGGTTTAGGAGTTCTCTGGTAGAATTTTTAGGGTCACTTATATATACTATCATATCATCTGCAAAAAGTGATATTTTGACTTCCTCTTTTCCAATTTGTATCCCCTTGATCTCCTTTTGTTGTCGAATTGCTCTGGCTAATACTTCAAGTACTATGTTGAAAAGGTAGGGAGAAAGTGGGCAGCCTTGTCTAGTCCCTGATTTTAGTGGGATTGCTTCCAGCTTCTCTCCATTTACTTTGATGTTGGCTACTGGTTTGCTGTAGATTGCTTTTATCATGTTTAGGTACGGGCCTTGAATTCCTGATCTTTCCAAAACTTTTATCATGAATGGGTGTTGGATCTTGTCAAATGCTTTTTCTGCATCTAACGAGATGATCATGTGGTTTTTGTCTTTGAGTTTGTTTATATAATGGATTACATTGATGGATTTTCATATATTAAACCATCCCTGCATCCCTGGAATAAAACCTACTTGGTCAGGATGGATGATTGCTTTAATGTGTTCTTGGATTCGGTTAGCGAGAATTTTATTGAGGATTTTTGCATCGATATTCATAAGAGAAATTGGTCTGAAGTTCTCTATCTTTGTTGGGTCTTTCTGTGGTTTAGGTATCAGAGTAATAGTGGCTTCATAAAATGAGTTGGGTAGAGTACCTTCTACTTCTATTTTGTGAAATAGTTTGTGCAGAATTGGAATTAGATCTTCTTTGAAGGTCTGATAGAACTCTGCACTAAACCCGTCTGGTCCTGGGCTTTTTTTGGCTGGGAGACTATTTATAACTGCTTCTATTTCTTTAGGGGATATGGGACTGTTTAGAAGGTCAACTTGATCCTGATTCAACTTTGGTACCTGGTATCTGTCCAGAAATTTGTCCATTTCGTCCAGGTTTTCCAGTTTTGTTGAGTATAGCCTTTTGTAGAAGGATCTGATGGTGTTTTGGATTTCTTCAGGATCTGTTGTTATGTCTCCTTTTTCATTTCTGATTTTGTTAATTAGCATTTTGTCCCTGTGCCCTTTAGTGAGTCTAGCTAAGGGTTTATCTATCTTGTTGATTTTCTCAAAGAACCAACTCCTCGTTTGGTTAATTCTTTGAATAGTTCTTCTTGTTTCCACTTGGTTGATTTCGCCCCTGAGTTTGATTATTTCCTGCCATCTACTTCTCTTGGGTGAATTTGCTTCCTTTTTTTCTAGGGCTTTTAGATGTGTTGTCAAGCTGCTAGTGTGTGCTCTCTCCCGTTTCTTCTTGGAGGCACTCAGAGCTATGAGTTTCCCTCTTAGAAATGCTTTCATTGTGTCCCATAGGTTTGGGTACGTTGTGGCTTCATTTTCATTAAACTCTAAAAAGTCTTTAATTTCTTTCTTTATTCCTTCCTTGACCAATGTATCATTGAGAAGAGTGTTATTCAGTTTCCACGTGAATGTTGGCTTTCCATTATTTATGTTGTTATTGAAGATCAGTCTTAGGCCATGGTGGTCTGATAGGATACATGGGACAATTTCAATATTTTTGTATCTGTTGAGGCCTGTTTTGTGACCAATTATATGGTCAATTTTGGAGAAGGTCCCGTGAGGTGCTGAGAAGAAGTTATATCCTTTTGTTTTAGGATAAAATGTTCTGTAGATATCTGTCAGGTCCATTTGTTTCATAACTTCTGTTAGTTTCACTGTGTCCCTGTTTAGTTTCTGTTTCCACGATCTGTCCATTGAAGAAAGTGGTGTGTTGAAGTCTCCCACTATTATTGTATGAGGTGCAATGTATGCTTTGAGCTTTACTAAAGTGTTTCTAATGAATGTGGCCGCCCTTGCATTTGGTGCGTAGATATTCAGAATTGAGAGTTCCTCTTGGAGGATTTTGCCTTTGATGAGTATGAAGTGTCCCTCCTTGTCTTTTTTGATAACTTTGGGTTGGAAGTCGATTTTATCCGATATTAAAATGGCTACTCCAGCTTGTTTCTTCAGTCCATTTGCTTGGAAAATTGTTTTCCAGCCTTTCACTCTGAGGTAGTGTCTGTCTTTTTCCCTGAGATGGGTTTCCTGTAAGCAGCAGAATGTTGGGTCCTGTTTGTGTAGCCAGTCTGTTAGTCTATGTCTTTTTATTGGGGAATTGAGTCCATTGATATTAAGAGATATTAAGGAAAAGTAATTGTTGCTTCCTTTTATTTTTGTTGTTAGAGTTGGCATTTTGTTCTTGTGGCTGTCTTATTTTTGGTTTGTTGAATGATTACTTTCTTGGTTGTTCTAGGGCGTGATTTCTGTCCTTGTATTGCTTCTTTTCTGTCATTATCCTTTGAAGGGCTGGATTCGTGGAAAGATATTGTGTGAATTTGTTTTTGTCGTGGAATACTTTGGTTTCTCCATCTATGGTAATTGAGAGTTTGGCCGGGTATAGTAGCCTGGGCTGGCATTTGTGTTCTCTTAGTGTCTGTATAACATCTGTCCAGGCTCTTCTGGCTTTCATTGTCTCTGGTGAAAAGTCTGGTGTAATTCTGATAGGCCTTCCTTTATATCTTACTTGACCTTTCTCCCTTACTGCTTTTAATATTCTATCTTTATTTAGTGCATTTGTTGTTCTGATTATTATGTGTCAGGAGGAATTTCTTTTCTGGTCCAGTCTATTTGGAGTTCTGTAGGCTTCTTGTATGATCATGGGCATCTCTTTTTTTATGTTTGGGAAGTTTTCTTCTATTATTTTGTTGAAGATATTAGCTGGCCCTTTAAGTTGAAAATCTTCATTCTCATCAATTCCTATTATCCGTAGGTTTGGTCTTCTCATTGTGTCCTGGATTACCTGGATGTTTTGAGTTAGGATCCTTCTGCATTTTGTATTTTCTTTGACTGTTGTGTCGATGTTCTCTATGGAATCTTCTGCACCTGAGATTCTCTCTTCCATTTCTTGTATTCTGTTGCTGATGCTCGCATCTATGGTTCCAGATCTCTTTCCTAGGGTTTCTATCTCCAGCGTTGCCTCGCTTTGGGTTTTCTTTATTGTGTCTACTTCCCCTTTTAGTTTTAGTATGGTTTTGTTCATTTCCATCACCTGTTTGGATGTGTTTTCCTGTTTTTCTTTAATGATTTCTACCTGTTTGGCTGTGTTTTCCTGCTTTTCTTTAAGGGCCTGTAACTCTTTAGCAGTGCTCTCCTGTAATTCTTTAAGTGACTTATGAAAGTCCTTCTTGATGTCCTCTATCATCATCATGAGAAATGTTTTTAAATCTGTGTCTAGATTTTCGGTTGTGTTGGGGTGCCCAGGACTAGGTGGGGTGGGAGTGCTGCGTTCTGATGATGGTGAGTGGTCTTGATTTCTGTTAGTAGGATTCTTACGTTTGCCTTTCGCCATCTGGTAATCTCTGAAGCTAGCTGTTTTAGTTGTCACTGTTAAGAGCTTGTTCTTCAGGTGACTCTGTTAGCCTCTATAAGCAGACCTGGAGGGTAGCACTCTCCTTAGTTTCAGTGGGCAGAGTATTCTCTGCAGGCAAGCTCTCTTCTTGCAGGGCAGGTACCCAGATATCTGGTGTTCGAACCAGACTCCTGGCAGAAGTTGTGTTCCACTCACTAGAGGTCTTAGGATCACGTGTGGAATCCTGTGTGGGCCCTTGCGGGTGTCAGGCGACTCCGCTGGCAAGGTAGCCCGGGGCTCGAGTAGAGCGGAAGGGGTTTGTGCCCCAGATCAGGCCCGGGTAGCCTGCTTCCCTATGTACCGCAGTCTCAGGTTCCACGTGATTGGATTGGGGCAGGCGCTGTGTTCCACTCACCAGAGGTCTTAGGGTCCCGTGGGGAGTCCTGTGTGGGCCCTTGCGGGTATTGGGCTAGACTCTGCTGGCAAGGAAGCCCGGGGCTCTAGTGGAGCGGAAGGGGCTTGTGCCCCAGATCAGGCATGGGTAGCCTGCTTCCCTATGTACCCCAGACTCAGGTTCCGCGCGATTGGATTGGGGCAGATGCTGTGTTCCACTCACCAGAGGTCTTAGGATCCCGTGGGGAGTCCTGTGTGGGCCCTTGCGGGTGTTGGGCAAGACTCTGCTGGCAAGGTAGCCCGGGGCTCGAGTGGAGCGGAAGGGGCGAATATGAAGTTTTAAATTAACTAACAACCATATTCTCTGATACCAGGATATACTGAATACAATCAAGCTTCTATAGATGGTGTTTCAAATTTGGGTGCTCAGTGAATTTCTTGAACTTCTGAGTAATATGCATCAGCAAAAGATTGCATTCTTTTGCTAGAATTTCAAGAGCATCCGTGACCTAGAAGTTTTACTATCAGTGCACTTAGGAGTTCACTGTACAATAGTCATTTAACAATCACCATAAGACCACTGGCTATAAGAAAGCCATGTCATTTTGTCTAAGACTAGATTTGAGTTTATGAGTCTTGGGATGTTACACAGTGCTGGGCAGTTCACTCACCTTCATCTTGACAACTGGGTAGAGTCATATGTAATAGCATACTTCTGGCCTTTGCATATGCGCTGCTATCTCTCCTACTATGAAGCAGATGGAAGAAGACTGCCCACATATAATCTACCCCCAGGCTGGGAAGAAGTTCTGCCTTTCCTATGCAGGTTTCCCAACACTACCTACTTTCCGAGCACTGCTGATACAAACAGCATTGGGCATCTGCTTCTTTTTCTAACTGTTCTGTCTGTTGCTGGAAACCATGATCAAGGGATACAAATTCATCAGATGTAATCATAATCTTACGAAAAAGCAGGGAGCTTTGGATTTTAAACTAGTGCTAAGTTTGTGCCCATGTTGTCTTGTTCTATTTTTTTTTTCTATTGAAAGGGTTCACCCTTTCCAATTTATTCATAGGGCTGAATATCAACTGTCTATTTCATTGTTTTACATCACCAAAAGCAAAATCTTATTTTAAGTACAGCTTCAGGAGAAATTGTACAGTATAATATGATTGAGTTCTCAGATAGTCTTAGTCAGTGTTATCTTTCTGTGAAGAGACACCATGACCTTGATGCTTATAAGAGAGTGTTTAACTGGGGCTTACTAACATCTTTAGAATTTCAGTTAATTAACACCATGGCAGTAAGCATTGTGGCATGCAGGCAGAGGATGGAGCAGTAGCTGAGAACTATTTCCTGATCAGTAGGGAGGGAGAGAGAGAGAGAAAGAGAGAGAGAGAGAGAGAGAGAGAGAGAGAGAGAGAGAGAGAGAGAGAGTGACTGTGAGTTTGGCATTGGCTTTTCAAAGCTTAAAGCCCTGAATGTAGGAAGCACCATTTTATAGGCTGAATTATCATATTGAATAAGTGAATAAAGTGAGATAATCAAAGAGCAACAACAACTCAAAATACTTCCCCAGTGACAACATCCAATGAGACAAAACCTCTTGATCCTTCTAATCCTTTCAAAAAGTGCTGCCCCTTGGTGACTAAACACTGAAATACATGGGCCTAGGGAGGCCATTATTAATTAAACTACCACAGAGAATGTTTTCTGAAAAGGCCATTATTGTAGAATTATGAATCTCAACCTGGAGCTTCTATCCTACCTTTGATTATTTAGTTCCCAGATAAAACACACACACACACAACCTCTATATTTATAACAAGCCTTAATTAGTCCTTATGTTGGGCAGATATCTACCATCTATACTTGTACTGGCTAGTTTTGTGTCAACTTGACACAGCTGGAGTTATCACAGAGAAAGAAGCTTCAGTTGAGGAAATGCTTCCATGAGATCCAACTGTAAGGCATTTTCTCAATTAGTGATCAAGGGGGAAAGGCCCCTTGTGGGTGGGACCATCTCTGGGCTGGTAGTCTTGGTTCTATAAGAGAGCATGCTGAGCAAGCCAGGGGAAGCAAGCCAGTAAAGAACATCCCTCCATGACCTCTGCATCAGCTCCTGCTTTCTGAGCTGCTTGAGTTCCAGTCCTCACTTCCTTTGGTGATGAATAGCAGTGTGGAAATGTAAGCTGAATAAACACTTTCCTCCCCAACTTGCTTCTTGATCATGATGTTTGTGCAGGAATAGAAACCCTGACTAAGACAAATTGGTACCAGCTTAGTGGGGTATTCCTGTGACAACCTGACCATGTTTTGGGGAGGACTGTGGAAGGACTTTGGAACTTTAGGCTTGAAGATCCATTCGTTGTTAAGAGCTTTGTCATATGTTTTGTAGGAGCTTGGAAGATAATGTTGAGAACAGTGCAGAAGATGGAGGTCTGGCTTGTGAAATTTCAGAGGGAAAATTAAAGACTCTTTTCAGGGCCATTGATGTTTTGATTGTGAAGATTCTGGTTAGCTGGGGCTGAAGAATCAGCTGTGACTAACAAGATACCAGAACTACTAAAGCAAAAACTTTGCATTACTGGGACTATTGATGCTGGTTAGCTGGAGCTAAGAAATTAGTGGTGATTAAGAAGAGACCAGCATCGTTGAGGTGACATCTTCTGGGAAGTGTTTTCTGAAAGCACAAAGAGGCTGTGTTCCAGAGATAGCCAAGGTTGTACTCCTGCTGCAGCGGGACTTGGTAATGTGTAAGGGTCACCCAGGTGGTACTGGTTTTGAAGGCATGAAGGGGTCACACAGAGCAGCTGAGGCTCAGCACTGTGAGAGGCCTGGCACTGTGAGAGGCCATGGAAGGCCATTGGTGAAGTTGCAGCCTCAGTTGCAATTGACGGCCCAGGACTGAAGTGGTCATGCAATGTTTTGGAGATGCCAGTACCATGAGATGACCACCAAGAGCAGCTGCAGCAGTGGAGTACAGGCATCTGGAGCCTAAAGGACAATGCGTGTGCTACAAAGGGCATGGCTGGAGAAGTGACCCAAGCACTTGGATGAACCCAGAAGATCGTGAGTTGGATCCCAGACTTTGGATGGTTGGAGATTGATTTTTGTTTTTGATTGTGACTGTGTCCTGATATTTTCCCTCTTGAAGGAAGAAACTTTTTTAGTGAAGCCCACAGTTAAGAGACTTTTAATTGTAAAGATTTTGGATTTTAAAAGAAATGGATATTTTAAAGAGATTGAAATTTTAAGAATATGTAAAGACTGTGGGACGTTTAAAGTTATTTAGACCTTGGGAATGAATAAGAATGTAAGGGTTGAGGCTTACTAGTGATGTGTTTGTGTGTCAAGTTGACAAGGGGTCAATTGTACTGGCTAGTTTTCTGTCAACTTGGCACAGCTGGAGTTATCACAGAGAAAGGAGCTTCAGTTGAGGAAATGCCAACATCCAATGAGACCAAACCTCTTAATCCTTCTAATCCTTTCAAATAGTGCTGCCCCTTGGTGACTAAACACTGAAATACATGGGCCTAGGGAGGCCATTATTAATTAAACTACCACAGAGAATGTTTTCTGAAAAGGTCATTATTGTAGAATTATGAATCTCAAGCTGGAGCTTCTATCCTACCTTTGATTATTTAGTTCCCAGATAAAACACACACACAACCTTTATATTTATAACAAGCCTTAATTAGTCCTTGTGTTGGGCAGATATCTACTATCTATACTTGTACTGGCTAGTTTTGTGTCAACTTGCTTCTTAGTCATGATGTTTGTGCAGGAATAGAAACCCTGACTAAGACAATACTGTTAAAATCTATTGATAACACTGAGTTATTACTTACTACATTTCCTTTGGGCTGCTCTTGAATCCAATTGACCAGCCCTCAGGGCCATGCTTTCTTGACTCCTAACCCATGATGTCTTTCTTTTCTCCCCAGTTCTCTCTTACTTCCCATGTGTTACTATGTTCTGTGTGTTCTTAACTCCAATTGGCCAGCCCACACTGCCATGCTTTTTATGGTTCAACTACTCCATTGCTGCTTTCCTTCTCCGTCATGCACGTTCTTCCTCTTCCTTGGTGACCTCTCTCTGGGGCAGCCAGACCTTGGGGACCTGCACTTAGCATTATAATCCATAGCAACAGACCAAACCTCAACGGGCCATAGGCCACCAAAAGATGTAGAGAGAAGAGAAAGAAAGTTGAGTTCATGGCCTATGAGCCAAGTTTCAATGCTAATTTGGAGAAACAAATCACTCTTCCATGTCTTGTTTTAACCATAGGTTTTACTTTCTTTGTTGTTCTTCTCATCATACTGTATTTATATTTAGTGTCAAACATCTTGAACCTTCCATGAAAGAGTTAGCTGCCACTTTTAAAATAAAGAATGTCTTCTTGGGTTTTATAGGCAGAAAGTCTGATTCTCTAAGCCAGGAAAAGGTAGGATGAAGAGAGAAACAAATGGAAGAATTCTCAATCCCTTTGCTCTTAAAATGCCAGTTCTTCCAACCTAGAAACACAAGGTTACAGTGGTTCTCAACCTTCCTAATACTGTGACCCTTTAATACAGTCCCTCATGTTGTAGTGACCCCCAACCATAAAATTATTTTGCTGAGACTTTATAACTGTAATTTTGCCTCTGGTATGAATCATAAAGTAACGATTGAAAATGCAGGATATCCAGTATATGATTTCAAAGGGGTCTCCAACCACAGGTTGAGAGCTCCTTCAATAGAAGAAGTAATAAGAAAAAGATGGCTACATCCAGGCTAAAGGGTAATGGAGGATTCAAAGAGAAAGTCCTGAAGTTCAGAACTCTAGCCATACACCAAAATGTTGGCATTCTTGGAAGTTAGTCTGATCTCTCCTCTTCATTCTATAGTGACCTAAATATTAATATCACCAGGGTCCCATGGTTCCAAGCAAAGATTTCCCTTCAATAGACTCACCTATTTCCCATTTGGATTCAAAGGAGGGAACATTATTTCAATATTGTTCCTCCCTTTTCATGCCACAACCATGCCTTTAAAGGGAAATGACTCAGAGCCAAGATAACGAAAATCTTGGTTTCATATTGTAAAATATGAAAAAATATGTAAAATAGGTTTCATATTGTAGTTCTCTATGCAGGATTTTATTTTAAAATTGATTTCTACTACTTGAAATTCAAAAAACACTGCAATGAACTACCAAAAATGAGGCATGGAGTTGGAATTGTGGCAAGAGTTCAAAACTTCCTCGGGCAGAATCTTTCATATGTACTTTCACAATTTGCAAAATAGGGGATGGTTCATTACATGGCCATTCTGCTATCAAAGTATATTATTCAGTGCTGTCACATGTCACTTAGTAATCATGAAGATAACAAATACAGCAAACTACACCATAGAACATAAAGCCATATGTCTCTTTTCACTCATTTTTACTCCATGGCAGGTTTTTATTGCACCTAGGGAAAATTGTCATGGCAGCAAAGGCATCCTTTAAATTTCACCTTACACTTACTTCTAAACCCACGTTCTAGAAGACAGGGAAGAGATCAGCTATCAGGAAAAGCACACTTCCCCTTCCTACATTATTTTAAACTAATTTACTATACACACACACACACACACACACACACACACAGAGAGAGAGAGAGAGAGAGAGAGAGAGAGAGACAGAGACAGAGACAGAGACAGAGACAGAGAGACAGGGAGAGGCAAAGACACATAGATACAAACAGAAACAGAGAGAGATAGAAACACACAGAAAGACAGAGATGGAGAGTCAGAGAGACAAAAAGACAAAGAAAGAGTGAGCGACAGAAACAGAGTAGAGAAACTGAGAGAGACAGGAACAGAGAGACGCAGACAGAGACACAGACAGAGACACAGAGAGAGTGTATATTAACTTCTGAAATGGAAAAGGTGGGAGAATTAAGTCAGACTGGAAGCAAGGTAAACACTGGCGGACCTGCAGCTTGATAGTTCACTGTGCTGAGAAAACCCCATAGGCTCAGGAGTTGGAAGAAAAGAAGCAAGTTGGCTTCCCTTCTAAACAGTGGGCTGGGTGGTGTCTCTAACCGGGTCCACTGCTCTACTACAGAATTTTCTGAAACCATCAAGGTCACAGAGAGCAGAGGACAGGTTAATTTCTCGGGGTCCCCCTCAAGAAGACTTTAGCTGCTTTCCTCAGTCCCCACGCACTCCGAATGCCTCAGAAAGAGTGACCATTTTTATTCAGTCCTGAAAGTTGGAGGCTATGTAATGAAGAAGTTTTAAGATGGAGGAATTAAGGGAATACAGCCCACATGCACGGAGGTTTTGAGGACAATGTTAAATTGATACCCTGGCAAATACCATGAACAGGAGCACAAAGAATAGAAGAGGTATCCAAATGAAATGCCAATCACACCCAGAAAGAGTGAGGCAAAATGAAAAAAAAAATCCAACTTACTAAAGTCAACAAAAATAGGAATTCAATCCTGAATGAACAGAGCCAAACTTTTCATCGAGGCCAGAATGAAAGACGGAGGTAAAACTGAGTTCTTGACATGTAGAAATAAAGGGTCATACAGCTTACATACCACAGTGCTCTCCTTACCTAAAAAAAAAAAAAAAATAGTGCACTTTCTAGATGAATCTAGAGAAACAAAAGTCCCAGGAGAAAGGCTGGACCCACAGTGCATGACAGACCTCTGAAGATCTTTTTTTTTTTCTCTCACCCATCCAAATCCCCTTTAGGCAGCATTGTAAGTGATTTGCTTGCTGCAGTTACAGGAACTCCATCAGCAGAGCTGTGGCTTTGTAGGCTCATTCTGTGAACTGTTCTTTTAGTGACTCTGTGTCTCACTGCATGCATTTCTCTGTAGCAAAAAGTCATCCAGGTAATTATGAGGCCCGAGGCCATTTTAAGCAAAGAGTAGGAAGCCAGGTCCACTACTCCACCATTTATCTTTTTTTTTTATATACAATGTAGATTTCTTAGGGAGTATAAAAATACTTTGTCTTAACATTTGTTAAACAATGATATATCCAGATACTTTCCCCTCAATAAGTAAAGAATCCTACACTTGTTTTGAAAATGCCATTGGGTTCCATGCTCACCCATGACCTTAGCCTCAGGAACTGAAAGCCTCTCAATGTTGATGCTGGAAATACATTCCTTTAAAATATGGGTAAACTAAAGGTTCTTCTCTGAGTTTTCCACTGACAAAGAGATAAATGCAAAGATGGGAAGAAGCCATGCAAACATGTGAGTTTGTGAGGTGTTTCTGCACCAAGCTGGCAGGACTCTGATTGGCAATGGGGACAAGACTGGCATGTTGAATTATGCTCTGGTGTTGATCCCACAGACAGAATAAGATTCAGATGAGGAACCATTAACAAAAGTTGCAATATGTAAAACTTTGCTGTCTACTTTTATAGGAAGGAGATCTATAGTTTACCCCAAGTTTCCAAGTATCTATAATCTCAAAGATGTTAACAAATATTGTCTGCCTGACGTGAAATGGGTGATAGACAGACAGATACAAAGAACTCTGAACACTTACTGTCTCAGGTCCCATATCTGGTTCCCACATCCCTATTCTGCCATTTTCATTTCCATTGGTTTTTACCCTGACTGAGTCTCTGACTCATTGCACAGTATGAAAAGTTTGCCCAGCTTTGTCCTTAACCTGCAGCCTCAGTATGTGTTAGCATGGCTTTAGGAGGAGGAGTGTCTCCTGGATATTTTGCACGTAGGGTACTGGAGAAAGTGCTTATTTCTTTCTGCTACTGTGTCGTAGGGTCCTAGAGGCTCTTGCCTGTCCACACCTGCTACTGAAAACTCCCTTCCCTTGACTCAGTGAATTTGAACTTTTCCAAACAAGTTTTACATTGAGAATAAAAAGAAATGAGATTAATATATAAATCAATTCTCAATGATAACTTGGTCAAGGAAGGAATAAAGAAAGAAATTAAAGACTTTTTAGAGTTTAATGAAAATGAAGCCACAACGTACCCAAACCTATGGGACACAATGAAAGCATTTCTAAGAGGGAAACTCATAGCTCTGAGTGCCTCCAAGAAGAAACGGGAGAGAGCACATACTAGCAGCTTGACAACACATCTAAAAGCCCTAGAAAAAAAGGAAGCAAATTCACCCAAGAGGAGTAGACGGCAGGAAATAATCAAACTCAGGGGTGAAATCAACCAAGTGGAAACAAAAAGAACTATTCAAAGAATTAACCAAACGAGGAGTTGGTTCTTTGAGAAAATCAACAAGATAGATAAACCCTTAGCTAGACTCACTAAAGGGCACAGGGACAAAATCCTAATTAACAAAATCAGAAATGAAAAGGGAGACATAACAACAGATCCTGAAGAAATCCAAAACACCATCAGATCCTTCTACAAAAGGCTATACGCAACAAAACTGGAAAACCTGGACGAAATGGACAAATTTCTGGACAGATACCAGGTACCAAAGTTGAATCAGGATCAAGTTGATCATCTAAACAGTCCCATATCACCTAAAGAAATAGAAGCAGTTATTAATAGTCTCCCAACCAAAAAAAAGCCCAGGACCAGATGGGTTTAGTGCAGAGTTCTATCAGACCTTCAAAGAAGATCTAATTCCAGTTCTGCACAAACTATTTCACAAAATAGAAGTAGAAGGTACTCTACCCAACTCATTTTATGAAGCCACTATTACTCTGATACCTAAACCACAGAAAGACCCAACAAAGATAGAGAACTTCAGACCAATTTCTCTTATGAATATCGATGCAAAAATCCTCAATAAAATTCTCGCTAACCGAATCCAAGAACACATTAAAGCAATCATCCATCCTGACCAAGTAGGTTTTATTCCAGGGATGCAGGGATGGTTTAATATATGAAAATCCATCAATGTAATCCATTATATAAACAAACTCAAAGACAAAAACCACATGATCATCTCGTTAGATGCAGAAAAAGCATTTGACAAGATCCAACACCCATTCATGATAAAAGTTTTGGAAAGATCAGGAATTCAAGGCCCATACCTAAACATGATAAAAGCAATCTACAGCAAACCAGTAGCCAACATCAAAGTAAATGGAGAGAAGCTGGAAGCAATCCCACTAAAATCAGGGACTAGACAAGGCTGCCCACTTTCTCCCTACCTTTTCAACACAGTACTTGAAGTATTAGCCAGAGCAATTCGACAACAAAAGGAGATCAAGGGGATACAAATTGGAAAAGAGGAAGTCAAAATATCACTTTTTGCAGATGATATGATAGTATATATAAGTGACCCTAAAAATTCTACCAGAGAACTCCTAAATCTGATAAACAGCTTCGGTGAAGTAGCTGGATATAAAATAAACTCAAACAAGTCAATGGCCTTTCTCTATACAAAGAATAAACAGGCTGAGAAAGAAATTAGGGAAACAACACCCTTCTCAATAGTCACAAATAATATAAAATATCTTGGCGTGACTCTAACTAAGGAAGTGAAAGATGTGTATGATAAAAACTTCAAATCTCTGAAGAAAGAAATTAAAGAAGATCTCAGAAGATGGAAAGATCTCCCATGCTCATGGATTGGCAGGATCAACATTGTAAAAATGGCTATCTTGCCAAAAGCAATCTACAGATTCAATGCAATCCCCATCACAATTCCAACTCAATTCTTCAACGAATTGGAAGGAGCAATTTGCAAATTCATCTGGAATAACAAAAAACCTAGGATAGCAAAAACTCTTCTCAAGGATAAAAGAACTTCTGGCGGAATCACCATGCCAGACCTAAAGCTTTACTACAGAGCAATTGTGATAAAAACTGCATGGTACTGGTATAGAGACAGACAAGTAGACCAATGGAATAGAATTGAAGACCCAGAAATGAACCCACACACCTATGGTCACTTGATCTTCGACAAGGGAGCTAAAACCATCCAGTGGAAGAAAGACAGCATTTTCAACAATTGGTGCTGGCACAACTGGTTGTTATCGTGTAGAAGAATGCGAATCGATCCATACTTATCTCCTTGTACTAAGGTCAAATCTAAGTGGATCAAGGAACTTCACAAAAAACCAGAGACACTGAAACTTATAGAGGAGAAAGTGGGGAAAAGCCTTGAAGATATGGGCACAGGGGAAAAATTCCTGAACAGAACAGCAATGGCTTGTGCTGTAAGTTCGAGAATTGACAAATGGGACCTAATGAAACTCCAAAGTTTCTGCAAGGCAAAAGACACCGTCAATAAGACAAAAAGACCACCAACAGATTGGGAAAGGATCTTTACCTATCCTAAATCAGATAGGGGACTAATATCCAACATATATAAAGAACTCAAGAAGGTGGACTTCAGAAAATCAAATAACCCCATTAAAAAATGGGGCTCAGAACTGAACAAAGAATTCTCACCTGAGGAATACCGAATGGCAGAGAAGCACCTGAAAAAATGTTCAACATCTTTAATCATCAGGGAAATGCAAATCAAAACAACCCTGAGATTCCACCTCACACCAGTCAGAATGGCTAAGATCAAAAATTCAGGTGACAGCAGATGCTGGCATGGATGTGGAGAAAGAGGAACACTCCTCCATTGTTGGTGGGAGTGCAGGCTTGTACAACCACTCTGGAAATCAGTCTGGCGGTTCCTCAGAAAACTGGACATAGTACTACCGGAGGATCCAGCAATACCTCTCCTGGGCATATATCCAGAAGATGCCCCAACTGGTAAGAAGGACACATGCTCCACTATGTTCATAGCAGCCTTATTTATAATAGCCAGAAGCTGGAAAGAACCCAGATGCCCCTCAACAGAGGAATGGATACAGAAAATGTGGTACATCTACACAATGGAGTACTACTCAGCTATTAAAAAGAATGAATTTATGAAATTCCTATGCAAATGGATGGACCTGGAGGGCATCATCCTGAGTGAGGTAACACATTCACAAAGGAACTCACACAATATGTACTCACTGATAAGTGGATATTAGCCCCAAACCTAGGATACCCAAGATATAAGATATAATTTCCTAAACACATGAAACTCAAGAAGAATGAAGACTGAAGTGTGGACACTATGCCCCTCCTTAGATTTGGGAACAAAACACCCATGGAAGGAGTTACAGAGACAAAGTTTGGAGCTGAGATGAAAGGATGGACCATGTAGAGACTGCCATATCCAGGGATCCACCCCATAATCAGCATCCAAACGCTGACACCATTGCATACACTAGCAAGATTTTATTGAAAGGACCCAGATGTAGCTGTCTCTTGTGAGACTATGCCGGGGCCTAGCAAACACAGAAGTGGATGCTCACAGTCAGCTAATGGATGGATCATAGGGCTCCCAATGGAGGAGCTAGAGAAAGTAGCCAAGGAGCTAAAGGGATCTGCAACCCTATAGGTGGAACAACATTATGAACTAACCAGTACCCCGGAGCTCTTGACTCTAGCTGCATATGTATCAAAAGATGGCCTAGTCAGCCATCACTGGAAAGAGAGGCCCATTGGACTTGCAAACTTTATATGCCCCAGTACAGGGGAACGCCAGGGCCAAAAAGGGGGAGTGGGTGGGCAGGGGAGTGGGGGTGGGTGGATATGGGGGACTTTTGGTATAGCATTGGAAATGTAAATGAGCTAAATACCTAATAAAAATGGAAAAAAAAAATATATATATAAATCAAGCACCCTCTGGAGCTCAGATTTCTCTTCCCTATCTAGATGACCTAAGGACAACTCCGCACTGAACTGTTGCCACTCATCTTGGATCCCTTTCCTTGTCAACCTTAGGCCCAACTGGCAATCTGCTCTTCCCACATCCCAAGCCCACCTTCTGTGGTCAAGATTCCTATCTGTTTTCACAACCTATGTTTGTGCTAAAATGTTCTCACTCTGCACTGCATCCATCTGTAGGATGAGTGTTCTTTCTTACTACCTAGAGGACCTGCCCTCCTAGACTAGCCTTATGACTCTAGAAAGAAGCCTGTCATAGTCCCTATCCTGACCGCTATCATGTCCTCCATCCGATGTCACACGCACCATCTTGTCACATGTGCTGTATGCCACTCACACAGTCATTCTTGCCAGCACTGTGTCACAGAACTGTCTGAGAACTGGTTCAGTACAGTGGTGAGCAATACAGCAGATTCTCCTCTAAGATCTATTTTCAATACCAGGAACAATTTTCTTCCATATTTTTTGTGATATTATATTTCTTCTCTTTTTTCTGTTTTTAATTTTATTTATTCTTTAATCCTTTTTTTTTTTTTACTGTACAGGCTTTATCCCCCTCCAGGTCCACTGCTGACTGTTTCACATCCCACCACATCCCCTGTCTCCAAGAGGATTCTCCCACACCAACCCCCCCACCAGCCTTCCCCACTTCCTGGGGCTCCATGTCTCTGGAGGATTAGGTGCATCTTCTCTGACTGGGACCAAACCTGGCAATCCTCTGTTGTATGTGTGTTGGGGGCCTCATATAAGCTGTTGTGTGCAGCCTGCGTCTGCACGATCAGTGTCTGAGCAATCTCATGGGTCCAGGTTAGTTGAGACTGCTGGTCTTCCTGTGGGGTTGCCCTCTTCCTTAGGTTCTTCAGCTTTTCAACCACAGGAGTCAGTAGCTTCTGTCCATTGGTTAAGTGTAAATATCTGCATCTGACTCTTTCAGCTGCTTGTTGGGTCTCTCAGAGGGCAGCCATGCTAGCTTCCTGTCTGTAAGCACACCATAGCATCAGTATTAGTGTCAGGCCTTGGGGCCTCCCCCTTAGCTGGATCCTAATTTGGACCTGTTATTGAAACTCCTTTTCCTCAGGCTCTTCTCCATTTTTATCCCTGAAGTTCTTTCAGACAGGAACAATTCTGGGTCAGAGTTTTTGATTGTGGCATGGCAACCACATCCTTTCACTTGATGCCCTGTCTTTCTACTGGAGGTGGACTCTATAAGTTCCCTCTCCCCACTGTAGGGCATTTTACCTAAGGTCCCTCCCTTTGAGACCTGAGAGTCTCTCATCTCCCAAGTCTCTGGTACATTCCAGAGGGTCCCCCAATCTCCTCCCTCCTGAGGTTGCCAATTTCTATTCTTTTTGCTGGCCCATGGGGCTTCAGCCCTGTTCTCCCCCAATACCTGATCCTGTTTCTCTCTTCCACTCCCTATCCTCTTTCCCAACCACATCTGAAAAGCTAGTGGTTACTGTTAAGGTGTGTATGCCACTGTTGTACCTTTATGGATATTGTGCTGTGTTGATTATTATTGTAGTTCACAAGCATCATAGCTGTATAAGACTATTAGTTGCTTCTCTTCTTCAGAAGCTTGCATCTGGCACCATGGAAACTAGCCCTCAGGGAGAAGGCTTTCAGGTCTGCTAACTCTGTCTGAAATGTGTGGTATCTCCAGCAATAGGGATTTATGTTCAACCTCTGGAAAGAAATATTCAAGGGCAGTAGAAAGAGTCTATAATGTTTTGAGATTCTCTTGGACAATCCTGTCTAACAACTATTGACAAAGATATTATACTTTATCATCATGTTGTGAATGACTAAAATCACAGCATTACCATAGGAAGAGATGAATCAGAGTACAGAAGACGTGATTTAAGAATTACACATGACTCATGACTCATGAGATTCCCATAAAGTTGACCAAGATCTCATATGTCACGTCACATGGTGATATGATCATATATGTACATATGAGTCAGAGATAGTTCATCTTTAAAACTGTCCTGCATTTCACAGTGCTATGAAGTGTGATGGCGAGCATGTCTGACCAAGAGGACACTGCACTGACAGTTTCTTTTTGGGCATTGGGGCTTGGGCAGGATTACCATGTGGCTGAGTGAATATTGGTTAGCTCTGTCATACACAGTGGGTGAATATCTGGAGAAAATTCAGGCATGTGTTTAGAGATCTTAAGGGGGGAATAAAAGAACATAGGGACCAAAGGAGGAAGGACAATGCCATGACCTGAGAGCAAACTGAGTCTTGGGGTCCCTTACTATGTGTTTTCATAAATGATAGATAGCTCTGAAACCTATTCTAAAGAAACTTGCAGCAAATCAGCATGATACACATACGCATACACATGTATATGTACATATATATTATACACACACACACACACACACACACACACATATATATATATATTAGAGAGAGAGAGTCTGTTTCAACATGATTAGTCTTAAACCAGTTGTATGGCACAAGTAAACTACAGAAAGTATGTTCTGGTTTTCACAGAGTTTCAGACTTCTAGAAAATGTCCTTAGAGACACCAAGAGTAGGTAGAATTACACTAACTCTGCCTCCTTTACAGTTAGTTTGGGCACCTTGTTGATTTATTTAATTGACTCATCCCTATTCATAAAAACTAGTTATATTTATGTTAGCTCTCCACCCTGTCACTGTGTAAATTTCAATGTGTTGATACAATCTTGCTTTTCCCTCAGGTCTCTAAAATATAACCCTTGTTAGCTGGGTTATTTTTTTTCTTTTTTTACATTTTACAATTCTTTTCACAATTTTACTTTGAAAATTTTACTCTAAAGAGCCTCTGTCAGAAAATGAAGAGCTCATGTAGTTTCTGCTATAATTTTCAGAGTTATAGAATAAACAGAACTCTGTAAGAATTTGACTCCCTATTGTGAGGAGCGGGTGTGGCAGCAGTCCCAAGAAGGCGCCAGGGACTGCAGCTAAGTCTTATGACTTGCACCTGACTTCCTTATAGACCTGAAAATAAGCCACGACCATCGTGAGAGCTGCACAGGTGCACCATGATGCTGGCGGTTTAAACAAGTCCATATTTGGTGGAGACATGCCCCTGCCGCCCTGATTGGCTGAAGCTGCGTGCCTGGTGAGGTGACATGGCCTGCTGTGAGTGGATGGGGACTGAGAGTATATAAGAGTGAGAGGCCCAGGGTTCGAGGGAGATAGATGAGGAAAAAGGTGAATCGAGAGAGATGAAGACTGAAGTTTTCTGAATAAACTGCTGTTAGAAGGACTGGTGGTCATGTCGTTCTTGCTGGTCGAGAGCGGACGCGACAACATACGGGGAACCGACTCTCCCACCAAGAGTTCAGAACTTTCAGCAGTCAGTGTTTGCCGGCAGGGTAAGTTCATGGTAAGTGAAACTTACGACCCCAGGAGTTTGGGAAGGACCTCGGATAAAATAGAGGTGAATATAAAGTTGCCGGGAAGCAGGCACAAAGTAAAAGTGATTTGGGAAGGACCTCGGATAAAACAGAGGCAAATATAAAGTTGCCAGGAAGCAGGCACAAAGTACCCCAGGAGTTTGGGAAGGACCTCGGATAAAATAGAGGCAAATATAAAGTTGCCGGGAAGCAGGCACAAAGTAAAAGTGATTTGGGAAGGACCTCGGATAAAACAGAGGCAAATATAAAGTTGCCAGGAAGCAGGCACAAAGTAAAAGTGAAACCATTGGGACAAGTTAAGGAACTATGATAAGCTCAGTGTAGTGATCAATAGATCCTCACTGTGTAGTTATGCTTTTTTCTTCCATTGACCCTTTGTGGGTAGGTCTGATAGTTTTGGTCTTGTTTATTCTGATATATGGACTCTGTTACTGTTTGAATCGAGAGGCAGTCAAGATAGGTCAGAAAATCCTTATAGAGCAACAAGAGAGTATGTTGGAAGAGGAGAAGGGCTTAAAAAGAAAAAAGAAAAAGAAAGGAGACACAGTGTTATCAGGTGGACAGAAAGGACAAAAAAAAAAAAAAAGCCGAGGTGTAGGAGGAAGGCGAATTAGCTTCCGCGCCCCCTCCCTATGCCTCCTCGGCAGCCGCATATAGACGGACCTTCTGTCCGGAGGTTTGGAGAGAGGTTAGATTCTCCTTGCTGGGGTGTCCTATTTTCACCGACCAAGCAGGGCAGAGATATCATGAGCCTCTAGATTTCAAAGTAATCAGGAATTTGGCTGAGTCCATGCGGATGCACGGCTTAACTGCCTCCTATATTGTGGCTCAAGTAGAGGCATTGAATAGACACTGTATGACGCCGTCCGATTGGGCAGGCTTGGTAAAGGCATGCCTTTCACCTGGGCAGTATTTAGATCGGAAAGCCTTCCTTATTGAATTTACAAATGAACAGGCAGTGGCTAACGTTGCTGCAGGAAATCCAGCGTGGGATAGGGATATGCTGCTTGGTCAAGGTCGCTTTGCACAACAGACAGGATATCCAGTGCAGGTGTTTGAGCAGGTGAATCAGATTGCCATAAGGGTGTGGAAATCATTGCCCACCGGTGTTGACGGTGTTGCAGAACTCCAGAGAGACAATGAGGCGCTGAATCAGGTGAGAGAGGAGCGCTCTCAGTTGGTTTGGGAGAGAGGGTCTGTCTGTGTGTTTCCCCAGGATCACCGACAACAGCTGTGGGTCCCAGAATGAACGGCTGACCAGAGCAATTCAAAACAAGCAGAGCTATGAGGACGTGGATGTTCCTGTGGCTGGGAATGCTCCCGCTAGTGAGAACTGAAGAGCTACATTGGGGAATTATGTCTGTGTTCCTGAGGCCCATGCCATTGACGCATTCAAGTGTTTCCTCAATTCTTTACATCTAATGCTTCACTACAATTGCTTTTTTTCTATGCTGCTTCAGCTAAAGGGATTGTTGCATTTTCAGATGATTCAAAATATTTCACAGATGAGTGATTGTGTTCAGCTGTGTCTACTAAAGCTAATGCTACCTGGATTCGAGGGGTGTGGCCTGCCAGTATATCCAAGGGCAATGGCACTATACCCTCCCAACCTAGATGGCCCCCCCCCTCCTTTTTGTAGGAGTGTTCCTGATTCCCTTACACCTTGGGCAGTGCCCCTTATATGTATGGTTGTTATGTGGGGTGAATGGTAGTTGCACTGATCTTTCCCTCTAAAGCCAGGTGGCAGGAGGGGCCTGGGGTAATGCAAATTTTATTGGAATGGTTCTTATGTGTTTGAAACTTCTGTATTTCAATTTGCTGGAGGAAGGAATGTTTCTTTTCAGGCTATGCCTGTTTTTTATGTGACCTCCTTTTGTGTTTATTGTTTATAAGATCCCTTGCCTCAGGGCTGATGGGAGCCCTGGGATGTATGCTTGTAATAGTGTGCGTGTGTTGTGTGTTTGGCGCATGTGTCAGGTGCAGCGTGTGCAGGCCTGCACTTTCACCATGGTAGTGCAGGCTTTTGCCACAGTGGAGGCAGGACAATCTCCTCAGATTCGGTTTGCTGCTCTAAAGAAATAATGCTGTGTTATGCCATGGGTTGCGAGGCTAAGCACTGCACAGAGGATAGCTTGCTGTTGGCATCCTGTGGAAGGCACGTCTGATTGCATGAAGGTTCAGTGTCCTAGTTCCCTTCCCTCAGGAAAAATGACACGGGAGCTGGCCAAGACCTCTCTGGGTGATGAGCCCAAGGGATGGTTTTGTGTAGGGCCCCTATGCTTGCACATTGGGGATCAGACCTCTACCTTCACCCATGAGACTTGCTTGTAGCAATCAAGATTGGGCCATAGATTAATCAGCATCCTGGCCTTCTGGTGCATCTGCCGCATGCAGACAGGACAATCTCCCCATGTGTGGCTTGGCATGCTAGAGAAGTAGTCAGTGACGGATAAGACTCCCTGGGCATGTCACCAACCTAAGACAGGGATCAAACCAACGCTGTTTGTCTCCCAAGGACAGGTAAGGGGCATTGCTGCAGGGGGCAATCTAAGACAGACATTCTCTCTGCCAAAAAAGAAAAAAGGGGGAGATCTGAGGAGCGGTGTGGCAGCAGTCCCAAGAAGGTGCCAGGGATTGCAGCTAAGTCTTATGACTTGCACCTGACTTCCTCATAGACCTGAAAATAAGCCACGACCATCGTGAGAGCTGCACAGGTGCACCATGATGCTGGCAAATCCATTTTGGTGGAGACATGCTCCTGCTGCCCTGATTGGCTGAAGCTGCGTGCCTGGTGAGGTGGTGTGGCCTGCCGTAAGTGGATGGGGACTGAGAGTATATAAGAGTGAGAGGCCCGGGGTTCAGGGGAGATAGATGAAGAAAAAGATGAAGTGAGAGAGATGAAGACTGAAGTTTGCTGAATAAACTGCTGTTAGAAGGACCGGTGGTCGTGTCGTTCTTGCTGGTTGAGAGCGGACGCGACACCCTATGGCATTGTATTCTAACTAGTGGCATTGTTCATTTACCTAAGACAAATCATGTTCACTCTACAGACTGTTCCGTGGCAGGTGTAATTGTGTTGCAACTAGACATGTTAAATATTATATGAGCGAATGAACTTTCAAAGCAGAACAAAAATAATCATTCAATAAGACATGTTTTAATTGGTTAATGTACTGCATGTAAACACCACAATGCATATGTGTGACATATGGTTAGTAAAGCATGCTTCACATATAATGTGTTATCACTGACTTTCATAGGAATCGTTAGTTAATTATTCCACATGAAAGAAAGAAACAAGAATTTATCACATAAGACTTTTTGATCGTTCTGGGAAAAATATAGCAAACTTTCTGTATTCAGCAAAACTCGGTATTTTTAAGTCAAAAAATTAGAAATGAATGCATTTAATATACTTCAAATATAAATGTTTAGGTCATGATTTTTCTTTAATAAACCTGATTATTCTATTAATTTTAGTTAACTGATAATCCCTGCTTCTCATAGATTAGGACTTTCAGCGGCAATCAATTTATTGCCATTAATTTGTGCAGGGATTTGTTATTTTATTGATGTATTATCAAAATAATTTTAATTGAATGCATGATTCCCATTTTATAAGTTAAATGTCTAAAACTAAGTTATGGACTGAAAGTTATATAATTAGAATGCCATCATCAAAAAACAAACAAAGGGAATAAAAACCAAAATTCTCTCCTACACAAATTTTAAAAATTGTAATCTTCATTCATTAAAAATAAGCAAAAGAACAACTAAGGGCTAGAAGAATAGCAGATGACTTCTTAAATAAATATGTCTAAAAGCAACATGATTGGATGAAACAATTAAACCAAATACCATAATCCAATATGGAAAACTACTGTGACTATTGGAGGACCATAGATCTCATCGGAAGGCAGTTACAGGGTGGTATCATGAATGTAGCTGTGTAAACCATTCCTCTGTTTTCCTCCTCCTCCTCCTCCTCCTCCTCCTCCTCCTCCTCCTCCTCCTTCTCCTCCTCTTCCTCCTTTTGTGTAGACTATTGTTTTTAAAATTTTGTTCTGTAAATGAAATTACTATTGATGCATATAACCCCACTGTAAAGACAAGGTTTGGTAAGCACAGTTAGCAGGGCCTGCTGTATAACTTGCAGGTGTTCTGCAAATGGTGACTACTCGTGCTGGCTCAGCTACTCAGCTAGCAGATCTGATGGCTTTGTGTGTACCTGAACTGAAGGTTGGTTCTGCTACTCAGTCCCTTTGGTTTTATGAAAACTTGGGCTTTTAAAATTAAGGCCATGAATCAATGAATTCAAACTACACCTATGAGATTGGTAATTTTTGGAGATCAAACACCCTGAGTGTTTCTTCTTATACCTTCCTGAGCTGACCCTAGGTCAATACATGAACAACACCTCCCAAGTCAGCATGGGCCTAGGAGGCTGGCAGAGAGGCAGCCAGGGTCCATGAGCAGAGCTATCTGGAGTAATATGAAAACCCATCTAGCTGATCGAATGCAAAATGAATTCTCTGTATCTGCATTTACATCTGTGCTTTGTAGGGGGGTAAGATGAATATTTCTTACATATAGCTTTTCTTTTTATATCAGTTTTTATTTGTCTCTCTTTCAGCAAAATGAGAGTTTTAAATGTTTTTATTGCCAATTTCTTGGAACTTTAGTATTGTTTTTATTTTTCCCCTTGAGTTCTTATTGCTTTTGTTTCACTGTTGCTCAGAATCTTATTCTCCTTTTTGGTCATCAACATATTAATTCACTCCTGTTTGTCACATTTGCAAATGAGCTGAAATATGCAATCCAAGTGCATTTTCCACCATGTTTAAAGTGACAGTTATTGGGAATTAAAATTTCATCATTTGGAAAAGTGAATTTCTAGAAGTGAGTTGAAGCAACTGAAAAGGAATTTGGAATCTATATTTCATGCTTGCCACAGGCGCCCCATCAGCTTGAAGAGCCTCTCTCACTTCTTCAAGCAGTCCCAAAACACCACTTTCAGTCCTTCTCTGATTCACATTGAAAACAGAAACCAATTACCCTTTCCCCTCAACTTTCTAGGTAGATACTTTTGTGATCACAAGAAATGTTTGTTTATAAAGCCACTGAAGAAGCGATTACAATACAAATTACTCATGCATGTCAACAGTAGCCAGAACCACCATTGCTGGAATCATGAGCAATTTCTTTCAAAGGAAAAAATGTGGAAGTGTTGCGTGTAGAGTAAAAGAATCCTAGTCAGAGAGAATGGAGCAGTTCCTGGTGGGTAAGAACACACAGGACAGAAGGCAGTGCAGTCTGTGTATTGCTTCCCTGTGAGGAATGTTAAGTTCTGGTAGTCCTAAAGTGGTCAGTCCTGAAAGAGCTGTGTGAGAAGACACGTACGTAGCTACTAACTTGTAGCTGTTCTTGCTACAGTTCCACCATAGCTAAAGCATGCTCATGACTCACATCCATGACTTTCCAGGTGAGTGCCACTTTCATGAGGAACACTGAACTTACAAACATCCTTCCCTTTCCAAGAAGAGCCTCACCACATGAATCCTGGCTACTGCCTCGTCCCTCAGCTCTGCCCTTCCTTTCTGATGGGTTCCCAAGCTTTTCTACAGGTCTGCAGATCCTGAGACCACACAGCCAGATTTGCAATGCAATGGTGGTGCATCCTTTTGCAGCTCTTGACACCTTCAAGCACACCACCACATTCTCTGCAATCGAAAAATGAACTCTTGTACCTTTCGTGACAGCCAAGGCATGTGTGGGGGCAATTTCAGTGAAACAAGCAACGCAAAGCAATATGTTCAGGAATGAACTATTTTAATATTTAAAAATTTTAACTCTGAAAGCAGGTTACTTCAAGTTTAATGAGAAACAGGTCAAATTTGAGTTAAAAAAAAGATTGTGTGTTAATTACCCTTGCCTCACATTATTTTTTTTTTCAGGTTTTGTTTTGTTTTTTTGAGACAGGGTTTCTCTGTGTAGGTCTGGCTGTCCTGGAACTCACTTTGTAGACCAGGCTGGCCTCGAACTCAGAAATCTGCCTGCCTCTGCCTACCAAGTGCTGGGATGTATTTACATCCCAAATGCTGCCCAGCATTCATGTCTTCCCTTCCAGGGTTCCTCTCTCCACCACCACCCCCCCATTTCACCTCTGAGAGGGTGCTCCTCCATCTAGTATCCTCCAACCCTGGTGCATCTAGTTTCCGTAGGATTAGGCACATCCTCTCCCACTGAGGTCAGACAAGGTAGCACTCTGCTACAAATGTGCCTGGGACTCTTGGACCAGCCTGCTTATGCTCTTTGCTTGGTAGCTCAGTCTCTGGAAGCCCCCAGGGGTCCAGGTGAGTTGGCACCGTTGGTCTTCCTGTGGGATTGCCATTGCCTTCAGAGCCTTCAGTCTTTCCCCTAACTCTGCCCAGTGTTCAGCTGTGGGTATCTGCAACTCTTGCCTCACATTCTTATTTTAATTCCAAGTAAAACTAGTGAAATGAAATGATTTTTTTGTCTATATTTTCTCCTTGTCTCTCTTTAGTGCAGAGCACATGTAACTCATTCAGTTCTGTTGCCTACAACCATCCACTCTTTGGCTTTCTTGCAGTGACTATGTCGAAGGATCAGTGTTTTAACTGACTCCCATGGCCCTCATCCATTCCTCAGTTATGTGCCAACTTGGTTGCTGAGCACCACGACAAGGTGTGCAGGTAGGAAACTCACAGAAGTGGGGTTTTCCTGTTTACACAGTTTAGACAACAGTTCTGTCTTCATGCTCAGCTTGGTTCCTCTCATGTACCAGAAACTTCTTAGCCACTTTGAGGTAATGTCACGGTGCAAAACTGAGGTTTCAAGTGAGTAGGGTTGAGTCTTGCTTTTCAGGCATTAAAAATACAGACAAATCTTCAGCATTTTTAATTTTAGCTGAAAGGGAAAACATTCCTCTTGTCCTTCAGGTTGGTTTGCAAAGTCTAGTTTGTTCTTGGCCCATTCTTCTTATATGGCCTCATTCCCTTCTGAGCTGTGAGCTAGCACATAGTCTAAGTCAGCACTTTGCTGTAGATCTTGGTAGGTTTCAGGTTTTGCTTACAGATACAAATTGTTCATCAACAAATGTGGGAACCAAAAACTTTTGTGTATTCTGACACCACTCCACTTGTGGTTTCTAGGTGTTAAAAACGTTTTCCCAATAAGACAAACTCAAAATACATGTAATCAGTGCTTTGGTAATTATGTAATTTAAAATATCGATGGATATGGGTAGGGAGATAATTTTCAAACCTTTAAACATGTAGTTCTTCACAAGGTTTCATCTTGTCTCATCTCAAGATGTACAATAAATAGAGAAAGAATACTTTAAGTGTAGTGGTATTCAGATTCAAAGATATATAGATGGATTACCTGAGACTTCCAATAGGATAGTGACTTTTGACCATGTCTCACATGGTCAGAGAATTAAAGTTCAGAGAATTAAAACAGCTCATTCAAATATGAATCACCATTGATTAGGAGATAGGAGTTAATGAAAGAGGAACTTTTTGCTGCCAGTTTAACTTTTCTTCTGCTTTCCTTAGACAGGGTCTTGCTGCATGACCCGGGATTGCCCCAGATCAGGACAATCCTGTTCAGCCTTCTGAGATTGTGGATATGATCATACCCATTTCAAGGCTGACATTTTGGTTCTTAAAAATAATACATCATTAGAGACACTCAGGGAGAAAAGTAGAAGATAATGGAAAATGATGTCTTTGTCTACAGAGCAGAGAATACGATTTATAACAGTACTTTTCTGTCATTTTATTTCTATCTGATTGAAGAAGCAAGTCCATAATGATTTTAATTTATGTTCCATCTCAACAAGTACTTGGCAGAAGTTTTTTAGAACTTGGCGTACGTCACCACAGCCAGATTGGCGAATGATTTGCAGTTGTGCAAAACGTTCCCATGAAAGTCAAGGCAATGTCCTGCTAAGGACAGCTGTGCTTGTTCAGGACGAAGGCCAGTTCTATCATGGAAGATTTATACAGCATTTGACAACAAACAGGAAAGAAATTGGGCTGTACGTTCTGCCCTTCAGAATGCTGAACTATGTGTCTCAATGCATTAAAATAGAATTGGGAACTACATTATAGCTAGACAGACTCTCAGCTTGGATAGAAACAGTGTTACTAGTAAAAACAGTCTTTAGAACAAAATGCCTGTCACTGTGATGTTAAATATTTCAAGATTTCAGTAAATAAAGTCATCACAAAGGAGGCTTAATTGTGGGATAGCAATAAAAGAAATATTCTCCAGATTAAGATGTAGCTTAAAAACCAAAGGGTCCAAGAAACCAAACTAACATAAGGCAGGATTAAGAGAGCAGCTTACTTTAAAAGCCTTTTAATTACTTGAGCATGAATAGCATTGATTTGTAAATTTGATACTGCTCTTACTAAAGTTCAAGAAAATTTGATAACTTTTTATCAATTCCAATTTCAAGGATGTTTATTTGTGAAAAAAATGTAAACGATATCTATAGAAAAATCTGTTGAGAAGGCAGCTCTTTGTCATGCTAGTCTTGCAAATGTATCTTTGATGCTTAGAAATAATAAAGATATAGAGTGTTATATTTTCACCAATTTAGAGTAGATGCCCTCTCAAATCATTAAAATCATACTTACTATTTTGTTATGAGCAAGAATCACTTATGTTGCTCAGCACCTTACTTGGGTGCAACACATTTTTGTCTTCTCATGAAATGGTTTTCCAGTGTATAGCTCTCCCTACATCCTCTTCTAATACTATTTGTGTGTATTTTCAGTAATTAGCAAGTGTCAAGCCTAGAATTTTTAGGTGACATTAGTATTCTGGTGATGCTCAGGAGAAAGAAAGCAGAGTGAAGCTGTATTACCTTGGTGACTTCTCAGCCAAGGTCACGTCTCCTAGGGATGAGTGGGTACAGAGCAACTTCTAGCTGTCGGTTAGGATTTGTCTGGAAGGAAAGGGGGCAAATCAGAGGCTGATTATTCTTAGTTGATGGCCCTCACCATTTCAACCAAGTAGGCTTTAGATCTTGTTTGCTTGACCTGTGAAATATGTTTTCCCTAGACAATGGGAATACACATACACAAATACACACAGACATACATGCAAACATAGAGACACACAAATATACAGACACACACACACACACATACACACATTAATTCAAACAATTATATTTGACAAAGGAGATTAAATTCTTTAAACAAGTAAAGACTCCCTTTAACAAATTACCAGTAGTTGTATATCTATAATATTACAACAAGAAAATTAGGAAAAAGATTATCTTTGTCTTAATTTGCGCTCAGAACATTTTTTTTGCAAAAATAATACCAAGAGCAACAACAACAATAACAGTAATAATAACAACAACAACAAAACAAAAAATATCAGGAAAGAAGGAAACACATAACAGATGTTTTGATGTCTGGATCCCATTGCACTTCCAAATTGCCCAAAGAAGTAAACCTTTGAGCAAAAGAACATATTTATTTAGACCCAATAGTTTGCACTGAAACCTAGCTAAAGTCTGTGCCTAATGTAGCACAGAGAAAGCTCAAGAAAATTGTATTTAGTTATATTCCTGAAGTGGTTAAAAAACTTTCCCTGGACTGTGAAACTAGGACTGTGGTTATGGAAATGATCTTTGATATTATCAGAAAATCTTCAAAGCAAAATGCAAGTGTGGCCATATTTTTTTTTCTTAGTTGATCTGATATATGTGTATTTTAGGTGTCTCTCTGAATGTGTTCAGATGTGGGTAAGTAGTGAGGAGGAAGAAATAATGCTTCTTAACTTTGAGGATTGGAACAAAAGCCCTTTCAACTGTGTATGTAGCAGTAAGGAGGAAGAAATAATACTTCTTAACTCTGAGGGCTGAAGATAAAACTTTCACATTATGTATGCATCTCATGTACTTTGGTAATCTGTCCCACCTTCTGCCCCACAGTGTGAGGCAGATGTGTAGTGCTAGGGATGTGTGTTTCTTCCGAAATGGGTGGGGGAGGAAAGGTGAGAAGAGGCACTGAAGAAGGTTCTACCAACAGACGATAGGTTTACGAACTACCGGGTATAGAATCAGATAAGGTGTCAAGGAAATTTAATCACTACAATGGTGATCACCTTTAAAATTGACTGATTTGAAGGGGGTGGGCTCATATCACCTTGGTCATTACTAAGGTGTCAGTCTTCACTGCCATTGCATTATTTGGAGGAACAATTGATCTGAGATCTCTCTACGTGATAATCAGCTTAGCAAGGCTCTCAAAACAGTAATAATAATGCTATTTAATAACTTAAAGACAGACCCTGTTTTGTTGTCATGGTGCACTATGATTTTTATCATAAAATATATACATATTTTGTTCTCTTAAAATTTTATTATTTGGGAATTTAATTCAGGAATATAATGTGTTTGGATCAAACCTACCCTTCTATTCCTTCTCCTTAAATGCCTCCCTTCCCCTTCCGCCCATCACATTTTCTATCCAACTTAATGTATTCCATTTTTCTGAATTGAATTCACTTGCTGTTGACAGCTTGTTCATGGCTATAAGGTTACATGCTGTACCATGGACAGCCTATTGGAACTACATTCAATGAAAGCAGATTGTCTTTCCTCAGCAGTTATTAGTTGACAATAATGGTAGGGATGGGGGCATTGAGAGTTCCTCCCCTACCCATGTTGGAATGTTGCTGGGTCGATCTTAAGAAGCTCTTGAGCAGATTTTGTTCTTGATGTTAATGAGTGTTTTTTTTTTTCAGTGCCAGTATGTGTAAACAGGCTTGTGTGCCCATGTATAATTTTATATCAATATAATAGTAAATTCTATTTTTGAATAATTTTTTCTATTTTGTGTTTGCCCTTGTACTCTCAATTTGTTCCTTAAATTTGGGATAATTACTTAGAGTGTATATTACACAGTTACACAGATTTGTGTGTGTGTGTATGTATGTATCTGTGTTCAGTTATGTGTGCATGAGTGTAGGTATCCAAGGAGGCCATTAGAGTTCTTGTACCAGGAATGAAACTAATTTTGAGCTACCTAGCATGCATGCTGAGAACTGAGCTCTAGTACTCTGTAAGAGCACATTCTTTAAAAAAAATATATTTATTTATTTACATTCCAAATGTTGCCCCCCTCCCCATTGAACCATCATGGCAGATCTCCTCCATATTTTTATATAGGAACATAGAATAATATGCAGATTCTGTATACATAAACAAATCTATGTAGTGCTAAACTAAGGCCAGTAATTGATGCTTCCCTAATCCTGAGCTTCGTATGTACTCAACAGTTTTATGTGTAAATTTCTCTAAGTAAGTTATTAGTTCTGTAGTTCAATAGCCCTTTTCTGTTTTATTAAAACACTACACTGCCATGTGTTACAAATATACTACAACTAATTCAATTATTTTTGTAATTGAGCTTTTATTTCCTAGTTACATAATTGTATACACACACACATATATATGTATATGTGTGTATATATATATATATATGTATATGTGTGTGTATATATATATATATATTTGGCCTTGAAATTTTCTGGTTTCTGCTTCTCAAGTGCTTGGGATAAGTTGTGAGCCATCACACACACCTTACTATATGTATACACCAAAAGGATCACAATTTAAATATGTAAAACATCAATGCTTATATCTATGTTTTTAAGTCTTCCCCTACATAGCAATACTAAATACAATTTCTGAGTAGACTTCAAGTATTTAATTTTAATAAATTTGTCATTTTGTTATTTTCTTGGTGTTGACTCTCACTTCAATCCTCTATGGGAGCAAATAAAAATATTCTAAATAGCATCCTAAGTGTAGTTTATGGACCAGACAGGCAGACAAGCAGGTCGAAGACAGACTTCTCTGAAACTGGAACCAGAGGGTATGATCCCCGGTGACTCAGATGTGCTTAACCCACTGAAAATCTTGTTTTCAATCACTTGCCATCGATTAAACTGGAGGTAGCGTCATCTACCATCCATCTCTAGAAGAACAGTTGCGGAACACAGCAGCAGGGGTTGGTACTGTGGTGGAAAGTACCAGTACTGGCAGACAAGCCTAGGATCAAAACAGCTTTGACATGGAATCCATGCACACATTTTTCTCCTTCAAGAAGAGCTCTGAGGCTGTATATGTAGCAGAAGATGACCTAGTCGGCCATCATTGCGAAGAAAGGCCCCTTGGTCTTGCAAACTTTATCTGCCCCAGTACAGGGGAAACACCAGGGCCAAGAAGTGGGAGTGGGTGGGTAGGGGAGCAGGGCGGTGGGAGGGTATAGGGAACTTACGGGATAGAATTTGAAATGTAGATAAAGAAAATATCTAATAAAGTAAAATTTAGAGAAGGAGGAGGAGGAGGAGAAGAAGAAGAGGAAGAACTCTGAAAATAGTTAAGTTTTCCTCTCAAGACTTCCTGGGAACGTGGTCCTCTCACACATTATTACCAATGCCATTACACCATTGTGCACCAGTCTAAGAGATGTGGTGCAAGTGGAACCATTTCCCAGCTCTGAATCTTAGTTTTTGGGGTTATGAGAATGCAGTGACATCAATGAGGGTTTATTTGACAGGGCACACTTGGTAAGGCAGACAGTGAGTCAGTGCCATTGGAAACTTTCAAACCCTTCTACGCAGTCCCATGGTTTGAATTATGACCATAAATCCACTGTTAAATGTGCAGTAGTGGGCCTTCTGGAAAAGTAAAAGCTACTAAGTTGACTTAGGTGCAGGGAGCTGACCAGCTGGTTTGAGATGCCTTGAAGATAGGATATAAAGTTAAATTTGTTGAGAGGGTGAGGTTTGATGACGTGAATAAACGTCTCTGACATTTTGGTTAGCTTTGGAGCCACTCACCATAATGCTGGTTCTTAGAAGTCTTCTTAGGTTGAGAATCCCTTACAGGAACTGAAAATGTGACTCAGAAGCTAGGGATCAGCTCCCAGTCCAACCTCAGGACTCAGAACTGCCTTCAACTACAGTTTCAATGGATCCAACACACTCTTTTCACCTCTGTAGCAACGTGTACACATGTTTGGATTCACACACATCACACACACAGACACACACACAGACACACGCACACACACACACTTAAATCTTAAAATGCCCCTTCTCTCCATCAGGAATGCAGTGCTGATTTCTTCTTTGTTGGCTTTTCATGAAGCCTAGGTTAAAAACATACAGAAATTTAATTGGACTCATTTGGTTCAATTCCACAAGTCTTTTAAACGTGGTTGTTCTAAGTGCCACCACTTTAAAACTGTGAATGGTCTTACTTTTAAAAGGAGATTTTCACATCCACCCACTTGCTCATGGGCAATGACCACCTAAAAGTGTTACCCAAGTATTTGAGAGTAAGAATATTGTCTTCATCGTTTCAAAGCAAGCCCTGCTGTCATGAGAGTACCTACTATTCCTTACTTTTCTTCTGATTTGCTCCTTTCTTCTGGTCACCCTCATTCTTGCTGGTAAAATCTGTCTCTGCTTTCTTCTAGCAGGTCCCTGTCTCTGGTGTGGCTAGAATGTGTGAGGGGGGAAGGACTCAGTCTCTCTTCCTTATCTGCCACTCTTTTGTAGAAGTACCAAGCATCAGATGTTAGGGAAATAGCATTTAGCATATACTTAAATTTTCTCTTTTTATGATGTTTTTTGAGATTATAACACAATTACATCAATTTCCTTTCCCTTTTCAAACTCTCCCATATACTCCTCCTAGCTCTCTTTAAATCCATGGAGTCTTTGTTACTGATTGTTTTTACATGCACATAACTGTAAACACAACCTACTCAGTCTGTATAATATTCCATACACACATACACGCACATATGCACACACACACACACACACACACACACACACACACACGTGTGTGCGTGCGTGTGTATGTGTGTGTGTGTGTGTTTGTGTGTTTCAGGGGTGACCATTTGGTACTGGATAACAAATTGCTGTTTTTCCTATGGAAGACTCTCTCTTCCTCTTCATTGCATTTCTTAGTTGCCTGTAGTTCTTTGTGTCAGATTTCTCTTTCCTGAGGCTATTAGCACAAGAAGGTTGTGGCAGAAGACAAATCCAAGTTGAAGAACACAGTGGCTGTAACTCTGCCAATGTACCTGACTGCTGGGTTCTGTCTGCTTTGTTCTATGCTCAGGATCCATTTTCTATAGGATGTTTGACTCCAGTTTATGACTTCTAAGTTCCAGAGTAGTGCTGAGGTTATGTTCCATCTATGGTGAAAAATCCAGGTTAGTGACAAACAACAGCTTGTTGTCTAGACGACACTGAACCATGGAACATCTGTGGGCTTCATGACTAAATGTCATCTGCTTGTTTCTTAAGGACAATCTAGGAACAGAAAGCTAGGAAGAAAACCCTCCTTGGCTTTGCCTAGGCCACTTCCTCCTGTTGTCTGGGGAGTTGAAAATAGAACTGAGGGCCATCTTGAGTGAAAGGAAGCAACAGTTACCATGTCGCAGGCAGATGGAGGAAGAACCATGTTCATTTTCAGTTTCAGTAATCACCATGTGAAACTCAACTCTAAGAGTCTTTGCTGTGGGATGCTGGAGGCTGGGTTGGGAAACAGGTAGAGAACAAGCAGACAGAAGGAGAACAAAGGGAAGTCTATGCACCTGCATTCCACAAAGCACAGTAAAGAAGGTTTTCAGAGAATGCATTTTAATTTTGCAAGTTTGATTTTACTTTGCAAAGAACAAAAGGCCATACTGGTGTCTGAAAACAAGGTGATTGCTGGGTATGGGGGTGGAGGTAGGTCACACTTTTGGACCATGCTTTCTAGACTCTTAAGAATTCCTGCAAGAGAAAGAGAAGTCTTTATGCTGTGGGGCTGCAGCCTATTTGGAAATGTCTTCCAGCTGTGGTTCCCACATCAACAGTCTGCTCAGAATTAATATCTAAATACCTATTTATTGTCATTTCAACTCCCTTATGCTATCTGTCATCATAGAAAGGGGACTGGCTGCAAAAATCTGAGCTGACTTTTCCATTTCAATTTATTCTTGTGGTTAAAATTGATGGGTAGGTAAAAGTGCATTGCTGAACATCCTCCTTTTGCTACCCACCTTGCAGGCAATTGTGTGATGCATCAAGAGATTGTGAAGTTTGTTTATGTGCTTATTCTCGTAGCCTGTCCTACTTTACCACGTCCAGGTTTCTTCAAGGCTCAACCTCGTCCCACGCAAGAGGCTCAATGTCTTTCTTCTACCCCTCTGTGTTTAGCATGTGCAGGCGATTAGGAAGCTGGCTATAAGAAGAGTTTTAGCTTTATCATTGATCTCGATGTACATCCTTAGACTTCCTGGGTTCAAATGCCTGGCAGTTGCAGACTAGTTAGTCATCATCCGGAGAAGACAGAAACCAATTATGTTATTTATACATGTTGTATATGTGTGCATTAAGTATAATATTCCTGCATATATGCAACCAGCCAAGAGGAAAATAGGAGATGGAGTGTACTAGTTAATCTGCTCAGTTCTGCCTCTGCCAGAGTGCTGCACTGCACTGATGAAAGAGACAATCTTGAATTCAGACTCCCAGAGAATGACATGTAAGGGGGCACAGGGCACTAGAGGGGTTAACAGTGATGGGGTATTGAGATTCTCAATGTGGAGACCAGTGGTTTGTAACTTACTTAAAATGATGTCCTCTGGAAAGTCTGACCATAGGAAAGTGACAAACCATAAGTCATGTAAAAGTCTCGTACACTATATTTATTTATTTTATGCAACGTTGGACCACATAGCATTATAAGACATTTGAATTAATCATTAACATTTAAAACCCAAGGGACTTTGCAAAATGTTCTGAATTTATTTTCAGCTAACATTTGGTAGTTGCCAGTTAACGTGTGCTCTGCCCCTTGTCATGCCAATAGCTAACCTTGTGCTATGGCCCTTTGCCAAGCTCTGTGACCTCCCTAGCTAACCTTGAGCATGAAGCCAATTGCTATTTATCATAAGGCTTGCTCTCCATTTTCAATTAAAGAACTTAAGGAGAGAGTGAACTATATCTTGTACTCCTTAAAAAAAATGGAAACGTTAGAAAAAAAAAAGACTAGGAAATCACTTTTAAAATATTTTGGGGGGAGTTATAATTACAATATTTATCCCTTTTCTTTCTCTCTCCAAACTCTCTTATATATTCCTTCTGCTCTCCTTCAAATCTATGGCCTCGTTTTTAATTGTTATTCCATGTACATATGACATATATGCATGTATATATATATATATCCTGTTAAATAATGTTACTTGTATGCATGTTTTCAGGGCTTCCCATTTGGCCATTGGTGTTCTCATCCTTGAGTAAGAACAACTCTCCTGCTCCCATCCTTCTTTAGTTGCCTATAGTTCTCTGTGAAGAGTTAAGCTTTTACCTATCCATTCTGTCATGTCCTTGTTCAGCTCACCTTTAGGAGGTCATATTGGTAAGACTTTATGGGTATAAGAAATCAATTTCTGCATTTCTGGTCTGTTGCATATTTTGAAGAAGACTACCCAGAAATCTGTATTTTCAGCCCATGCTCCAAATAGCCTCATAATCATGTAATAGGAGAAATCAGAGAAATTTTGCATACTGAATGTGCCTTCATTTGACCACTACATCAAACTTAGATGTATAAAAGAAACCTTTATTATTATGGCTCCTATGTTGCAGTGGCTTTGCTTGAGTAGTAGAGTCTCAGAACTCAGCTCTTTAGAGGTTTAATGTCTAAAATGTTTCTCAGACAAAGGAATTAAACTCTATGCGAGTTTCTTCCTGGTTAAAAATCCCAGATTCTTGCTAAATATTCATGCCTTGCCTCCTTTTGTTATATCCTGAGCATAGTAAAATACACCTTATATAAATGTTTAAAGGCCAACAGTGAGTGTATCTTTATCAAAAATATATTAAAAAAAAAACATTACGTGATAGCTACTTCTACTTCTTTAAGAAAATGTCATCTATTACAACTATGCTCATCAGCTTGAAGGAAGTTGCCTGCTTAAAATATGACAGTGGTCTAGTCTTACATGCCATTTTAAAGGAAGTTTCTAGTCTGTGGTCCTGGCAGAATGAATCAAACTCTTAAATGCAGAAATTCAGAAGAAACATGTAAGGGGTTCTTGTAGCATCTGGAAGCTAAGTGGTGCCTTCCAACGCACGGAGGTAGCATGCCAGCAAAGACTTTAATTTGCAGGGACTTTGGTACGAAATGGGCTCAGACAGTGAAAGTGGAGGGGAAGAAGACTAAGCTCTCCGCCTCCAGAGTACATGGTGAAGCCTGTCGTATACTAGAAGGATGTTGTGGTTTCTGCCTGGTTTGTGGGGGCATAGCAAGGTGAGGATGTTTAAGAAATGGTGAACAGAGTAGCTGTCTCCCTGTGGTTAGCCTGAAGTTAGCAAAAGATACAGCAAGTGTTTGAGCTGAAATGCTCAAGGCACACCTTTGAGCCCCCTGGTCCCCTTTGGGGCTTTGAACTGCAGCCACAAGTCTGGGCCAGCATCTCTTTCCAGATTTGTTTTGAAGCAAGCTTGAAAACAACATTTTCTTTGTACTTATACTTCGAATCTTAGGGTAATCTGCTTGTGACTTTGCTTACGTCTGGCTCAACAGGATGCCCAGAGATGCCTCTGTGTATCAAGGCTTTGTTGTGGAACTGACATGAAAACTTTTGGGAGTAGATGGAGTTGCACCTGTAGGTGACATGATGTGTTTTATTAGGCCAAATCTAGTGAAATGTGAAAAGAGGTGGAATGAATTGCAAAGGGTATCAGGAAAGAGTCATGGCAGCTTTGTTTAGAAAGGAGACAAGCAGGAGAAAGTAAGGTTGGTGGTGGCTTCATAACTGGCCTGATTAGGGTAACACCAGGGTCAAGGTCCTAAAAAGAGATGACTGGAATAAACTATGGATCTCACTAGCTTTCATAAATCCTTGCTTTCTAGTAATGTATACTCTAATGTGGTTCTATGTATAGATTTAGTATAAACAAGTGTGAGGTTAGGAGGAAATCTCCTCCCTACCAAGTTAGTTTACATTTCTAGAATTGTGTTGATGGGAGATGTCTTTTGTTCATGATGGGAGCTTGAGTGCCATTGAGACAGGGGTGGCCATTGTGAGGGTTATCTATCTATAGCAATAGTGACTGAGATTTGGGTGTGAGGGAAGAGGCCGAGTTAGCTTTGAAAGTTTGAATAAGGGAGACTAGGAGAATCTGCGACATTTCCATAACTACAGGACTGGTTAGGAGAACTTTAGAGATGGATGGGGCCATAGTCATCCAAGCAAGTACTTAGCACCTACACCCACTTTACTTCACTGTAATCTTCAAATAGAAAACATCAGGATTGGGTAGAGAAACAGCTTCATGGTGTTATTTTAGTTCTCTAGAAAGGATTTTTCAAGCACTGCTCAGAGAGTACTAGAGGAAGAACTGATACATCCTTGGTGAAGACTGCATCAAAATGGCCCATTAGGTAGAGAGTAGCTAAGAAGAGAGTTGATGGTTCACAACACAATGGCTCACTAGAGATGGGATGTTAGAAGAGTTAAGGCTGCGAAGTACTAGATGACTGTCCTCACACACATCCCTGATAGCTGCTACCCTGCCCAATCAGAGCACATATGTTCGTCTTGCAAGAGGGGCCGTTATCACTCACCACATCACCAAGAGTGGCTTATCCTTAGGGAACACAGAAAAGCTACTTCATCTGAACAGCTTGTGTGGTTTATACTTTTATTTCTTGTCAGCACTTGGTAATCACAGCATAACCCAGATATCCTCTGTCTCATCAAATCTTATTGCTGTTTGATTATTGTTTACATTCTTTCTAAACCCAAACTTTCTCTTCTCAAAGCCAAGGACTTCTGGGTTTCCTTGCAGATATACTGTGATTCTTTTTTAATAGATAACATGTAAGTATAATGATATATAGGTATTATATAGTGTATATATTTAAGACCACATGATATAAAGCATGCAAATATGCAAAATGCATACATGCACATGACTTATATAGCTAATAAACTATAATTCTATGTAACATATTCTATTTATCTGTGTTTATAGCACATGATGTAAAACTGTGTGTCCATGAACTGTGTAGAAAGTTGCTGTTGAGATCTTGCCACAGCAGATCACAGAAAAATTAGCTTATCCCTTATTTTAACTGTTACATTACCATTAGTATTCCAAGGATATCAGCATCCTAAGGATAACATAACACATTATGTTAGGTTAGATTTAGTTTGAATAAAGAACAGCTTTTGGTTTAAGGCACCACTAAGCTATAGTTTCTCCACCTTGTGCTTGTGCAGTTGGTGTTTTATACACAAACAAAAAACGAGGTAAGTATGTGGCTTTGGGGTTGAAAAACTGGCTTCTAGTTTCTGTCTATATTTATAGCTCTGTAACTTTTAGCAGTTACATAAACCTCCTCTGCATTATTTGTCAGTGGTAATCTTATGAATTAGTGAGATTAAATTAGATAAAGAATTCTGTTTTTATTTGTTGGAATGTTTTTAAGACAGATTGGTTGGAGATAACACCTCCTTTGAACCTATGGTAATGACCTCCTAAGGACCTATGGTAATGACCTCCTAAGGACAGTTGCCTGGACAGCTGTTCTAAGATCTGATTCTTTATTGAAGAGGAAGAGATTGTTCCTTGAAGTGGACACAGCTAGATGTGAGGACCTGTAAGCTTTCACAAAACCTGTAAATTTTATGGAAGTGGAAGAAGCATCCAGAAATCGGCTGTGCATAGATGACTTATTCCTAGGACCTTCAGAAATACATGCTGTATGAGCAGAGTAGGACCCACTAAGAAATTCAGAGAACAGCCACAGGAGGGAACCAGGGAGGAGGCCATCACTGAAGCTCAGCAGCCCAGGATCGTCGTTGCTCATTTTTTTATGACATTTCCTTGAGATGACAATTATGATAATTGAATTTAGTTTCTGGTTAATCACGTAAACAGTGTAGCTGTCTATGAGGGGAAATCTTGCATTCAGTTAGACACAAATGCAAATAGTTAAAAGTGTGACTGGTCTAGCAACTCAGGGATGCACCTTTCTTCTTGGCTACTAAGATGATTGTTCAAAGTTTACAATCCATGAAGTAAGAACTGTAAGATGGAAGAAATGTTCTCTCTGATATATGGAGCTTTGGTGGGACTTTCAACACATCCCCTAATGTAGATACCTCCTATAGGGAGACTTCATGCTTTACTTCGAGTGTATTGTTTCTGGTAATTTCTATTTCCAGGATCACTTAAAAATTCATCTTTTTGTCTTTAAGGTCTCTCTCTCTCTCTCCCTCCCTCCCTCCCTCTTTCTCTCTCTCTCTCTCTCTCTCTCCTTCCCTCCTTCCCTCCCTCCCTCCCTCCCTCCCTCTCTCTCTCTCTCTCTCTGTCTCTCTCTCTCTCTCATCATTTTATGGCTAAAATGTTCTCTAAATTGAGGTTTCTGTTTAAGAGCTTATCATCAACTGAGAAGTAGTCACACCTACACCCATCACAACAATGCACACAACAAACTCCATGGTCAATTTGATTATGAACATTTATTCAACAACAACAAATAAAAACCCAAAAAAAACCAAAACCACAGCCTTCACTTCTTTTCGTCTGTAAGTCTTGAGGGTGACCTTTCTCCATCACTGCCTTGTGCATGCTCACTCCTTTGAAGAATCATTTTAATGTCCTAAGAGAGAAAAATCAAAGAGAAGTTACATATAAAAATAAAGAAATTATGACTGATGGGCATCATAGATGTGGCAGTTATTAAACAGTTGCAGTTTCCTTTAGTCTTTTCTTTTGTTTTCTCTGAGAAAAAAATCTTTCTCACTTAGTGTGAATTCCATTCTGAAACCCCAAGTTCTATCCTTGTAATGATAGCTAAGGGTATTAGAAATTCTCCTTTCTAGTCCTGTAAATGGAGTTGTCATGTTAAGTAATATTTGTAAAAGCAATTACTTAACTCTGTCATATAGTGTGTAAACCAAAAGATTATTTTTCTATAAATGAATAAGACAGTATTCACACTCTATTAAAGAAAAATATAATGCCAAGTTAATAACATCTACATAGAAATTTAAATGTAGAAATTTTGAGCAGTAGATTTTCCCCCTGGGATTTTTCCCATTTCTTTATATTTTTTCTTACTATCAGAGATGGTAATGTTAAAATACTTTAATTTCTATTTTTTATTATTTTATTTTATTAGGTACTTTCTTCATTTACATTTCAAATGCTATCCCAAAAGTCCCCCATACCCCTCCACTGCCCTACCCACCCAATTCCACTTCTTGGCCCTGGCATTCCCCTGTACTGAGGCATATAAAGTTTGCAAGACCAAGGGGCCTCTCTTCCCAATGATGGCCAACTAGGCCATCTTCTGCTACATATGCAGCTAGAGACATGAGCTCCGGGGGGGGGGGGGGTACTGGTTAGTTCATATTGTTGTTCCACCTATAGGGTTGCAGACCCCTTTAGCTCCTTGGGTACTTTCTCTAGCTCCTCCATTGGGGGCCCTGTGTTCCATCCAATAGCTGACTGTGAGCATCCACTTCTGTGTTTGCTAGGCCCCGGCATAGCCTCACAAGAGACTGCTATATCAGGGTCCTTTCAGCAAAATCATGCTGGCATATGCAATGGTGTCAGCATTTGGAGGCTAATTATGGGATGGATTCCCGGGTGTGGCAGTCTCTACATGGTCCATCTTTTCGTCTCAGCTCCAAACTTTGTCTCTGTAACTCCTTCCATGGGTGTTTTGTTCCCAATTCTAAGAAGGGGCAAAGACACTTTGGTCTTTGTCCTTCTTGAGTGAAGTAGCTGGATATAAAATCAACTCAAACAAGTCAATGGCCTTTCTCTACACAAAGGATAAACAGGCTGAGAAAGAAATTAGGGAAACAACACCCTTCACAATAGTCACAAATAATATAAAATACCTTGGTGTGACTCTAACTAAGGAAGTGAAAGATCAATACTTTAATTTCTTAAATCATAGTTTATTTTTCAACATAAATGTGAACTTATATATGTAGAATGAACATTATAATATACAAAAAGCACAAAGATTGCATAGTGGTAATGTTAATGTTTAATTTTCCCCCAAAGTTTAGGAAAATGCTTTGCGAATGTAAATTTCTTTGCTCCAGAGATGACTGCAGAGCTTTCAGATTGTGGTCGCCTTACACGTGAAGACACAGGCTGCTTCACTCTCTATCTTGTTGGTTTGCGTATGTGTTCCTGCCAGGACTGATACTGACCCCATTTCTTCAAAACATTGACCTCCTTAAAGACAGCGGGCAACCTTGAGTGAGCTACGTGGAAAAGCACAGTGGCTTACACTGATGTCTAGGTCCCGCTTGCTGCAATGCTAGAGGATGGGCATCTATGTTGGTAGACCTTAGTTAATCTGCAAACTAAGGTACTCATTCTGTGATTGTCTGGCACTCCGCAGCACGGGCAACGTGACATGCATGCTCTTGATACATGCCAACCAGCATTGGAAAATTCAAGATGAAATAGGGGGCTGTTGTCAGCAGATTGGAGAGAGGACTGGAAGTGTCGGATGCTTGTCACAGTCACATACTTGTCATAGGAAATTGACTTTGTTCCCCGGTTATGATGTTCTCACTCATTTTGTAACCTTTACACAAATCATTTCCTTAATGATTCAAAAATACTTTTGGACGTACTTTCTCTGTACAAGGTCTAGAGGAGTAGAAAAATATGTAAACGATGTAACTGCAAATCTGTAAAAATTAAAAAAAAAATTCCAGCACCAAATCTGGAGTTTCCAATCGTATTCACCTCTGACTCTTCCTGGGATTTCAGTTTAACACTTGGTCACTGTGATTGCCTGCCAGGGAAACCTTTGTCTCTCTCTGGAGAGATGAGAACTGAGCCATCTGTCTGGCCATCGAGCTGCCACTGCGCATGGTCTGTCTCACTTGCGAGCGTGTCTGGTTCTGATGTTCCTGTATCCACCACAGCGTCAGTATCAGCAGTGGTATCTGCTTTTTATCTGCCGGGCACTGAGCTCAGCGATTTGGTGCTTGTGCAGTCATTTTATCCATGCCAAAGCCCCACAAGGAAGGCCTGACAGTTATCTCCATGGTACTGTTGTGAAACACAGGATGCTGTGAAATCGGAGGACACATTTCCCAGCATCACACACTTCCAAGAATCTAGGACTTGTTCCCATAAGCACCAAGCCTGTCCACTTTGAAACAGGAGCAGAACTAAGGTGTGTTGTAACCATTTCATGTACTCCTTTTTTTTTTCAAGTATGTATTTTTAAATTCTGTGGCTTGTACACACAGACTTTGTAAACACAGAACTCTGAAGCAGCAGCCTTCATTTTCCCACTGTTTATAATAGCAAACAACTTCTTAACCTTGAAAAACCACATTCTAGCTTTGGCTCTGCTTATCTCGAACAATCTTCAAATAACATCACTGTGGTTAAGGTTCATTTAAAAAACATGTGATGTATTTTCTTGTCCATGGATACCTGGCGTAAAGATTTACAGCATCAGCACGAGAAGCCCCTGACAAGTCTGCAATGTTTATTATCTTTCTACTTTCCCCCTCCTTCCTTCCTTCCTCTCTTCCCCCCTTCTTTCTTCCCCCATTTCATCTTCCCCTTTCCTACTTTTCTTTCTTTTTTTGGTTAGCAAAAAAAGGAATGAAATGTCTTAGTGGAAAGAGACCTCTCTTTAGATCTCAAAGCTCTTTCCTTAGGCTTTCCAGGTCTTTGGTACAACTCTTGTTGATATAGTCCTATCAGTGAGAATCAAATAGCTTCTCACCCTGTTTTTTGATTACTGAGGTCAGCAACAGGCAGGAGATATGAAGGGCAAGGAGAATCACACTTACCATAGAGAAGTCTTTGGCCACTGAGTAAACTCACTAATAGCTTACTGATTCACTACCGGAGAAATGAGCTAGGTTGCTAGTGTGTTAAGTGACTCTGGCTCTAGGCGTCTGGTTAACTGCAGGATGGTTGGGAGGAGGGGCTCTCAGGAAGAAAGTGAATTGAATACATAAGAAGACTGTGGAAAGGTACAGAAGAGGTTCTGATGATCAAGGTGTCAAAAATCTCCTGGCATACTGTATGGCTGGTGGCTTGGTACCTCTGGCTTCTGGCTACACTCCTGGCATAAGGAGAAGCTGTGAGAGCCTTGCTTTGGTGTCTGCATCTTCTCTGCTTGGCAGCCCTCTCTATCTTTGAGCCACCCAGCTTCTATTCAAAAAAATCTCTCATGATGTTACCATCACTAGATACTACCCCGTGGGAAAGCAAACACTTCCCAAAATGGGAGAAACACATCATTTAGAAGATTTCTGGAGCCTCTGGATTTCCCTGTGGATCTTGCTGTTCTTCAGAGGCTGTCTCTGAAAGCTGCCAATCTCAAGGCTTCTGCTGTCAGGCAGGAACCTGAACAGAATCTTCTCTGGCTAGTGTCAAGGGCTGTTGAGCTGTCCTGGCTTTGTAGGAGGTTTTCTCTCCATTAAGGAAGGAAATAATTGACCTGTCACTTTATGCTCTTACTTATCCTGTGTAGTAGAAAATGAATTCTGTTATACATGATTCCAAGAGATTCAGTAATTATTTGACTAGTTCAAGTGAGGCCTCTCCCCTTATACGTGGAACAGTTTGCATAGCATGAAAGATGGCATCTAAACAGTCAGGTATTGAACTCACTATATTAAAAATGACATAGTGACACGATATGGTTAGGTGATATGGAAATGTTGAGAAAATTAATAGAATGACACGCTCCCATACTCAAAGCCTATTGATTCCTCAATTGCCTTTTCAAATTCAACACAAAACGCAGCTTTCATTCTTTTCAGTATTAATTGATCTCACTAATCCAATAGAATCACCCTATACCCTCTATAGACAGCCTTTCAAGGAAGATCCTGTCCTTCCATGTGGTCCTGCTTCTATACATTGGCTCGGGCCTGCTTTCTACCCAGGATGTCTCCATTGCCCCATCCCGGTAGGAAAATGTATACAGACTTTTCTCCCTCTCCCTTCCCAAACCTCAGTCATTTCTACTTTCCAAGAATCTTATTTCCTCTATGCTTCTAGTACACACAAGTAACAGCTTGAATATCTGTTGTTTTCTACTTGGTTTATTTACATTATGCCATTTGTCTGCCATTCTTTTTTTAAAGGTTTCTTTTTCTATTTTTTAATTTATTTTTGGTTATATATTTTATTTATTTGCCTTTCAAATGTTATCCCCTTTCCTGGTTTCCCATCTGGAAACCCCCTATCCCACCCCCTCCCCCTTGTGAAAATTTTATTGGAGATATAAGTATGCACAGAAAAAAAAATGTTATCGTCACTTAATAGACAGGACAACTAGGTACCACCTTGGGGCAGGTGGTCTTGGATTGTATAAAAGAACAAGCCAGATGAGCCACAAGGAATGAATTGGTAAGTAATTTCTTCATTTGCTCTATTCAGTTCCTGCCTCTAGGTTCCCACCTTGAGTTTATGACTTGGGTTTCAGTGATGATGTTCTGTAATCTTTAAACCATATAAATCCTTTCTTCCCCAAGTTTCTTTTGATCGTGGTGCTCCATCCGCAATTGAAAGAAAACTAATACACTCTCATGTACTACACTGAGCATATATACTATGATTTGAAAATAGTGACTAAACCAGGACTTGGATGGAGACTATAGTCTTGGTTAGTTCTTTATAGCAGGATGAGTCCTAGTCTCTACACTTTTCTATTGTAGACAAGCATCGTTATTTGCCCAGAACAATTCATATTGCTAATAGTCCACATAACAGCTTTATGTATAAACTACCCACAGCCCTCTCCTATAGACCCAAGGTAGCACTACATACTAAGGATGTAAATCTATAACATTAAGAATTGCATTCAACTGTGCATTAGTGTGCTACCCTTGGGCATTGCAGGCTAGAAGTTATGGGCAAGTCTACCTTGCACTCCCTTAATAGCTCACAGTAGGAATGCCAAGTGTACCCTTAGCTGGAACCAAGCAAATTAGGATGATTTTGACTTATACTCACAGGAAATTTATAGTCTACATAATTTGCAATCAGGTCCTGAATGTAAGGATGCTTCAAGAGAATATTAACTGCAATTGGCTCCAGGTTCCTGGCACCCAGGTCCTGAAAAGTCTTGATGAAATTCTTTAAAGAAGAATACAAGCAAAGTTAATTTTCCTTGTGGTCTTGAAGTTATTTTCAAGTGGATTCATATAATAAAGTAATCTACCATACCTTCTCCCCAATACAAAGCACTTTTAAAAAGCAATTCCATGGAAACAGTCTAACCAACCTCTGCATAAATATTCTCTGATTTTAGGTAGCTGGCAAATCTGTTGGCATCCAGTACTTCATTTCCTCCTCCAAACACTTTGAGCAGTGTTTCCATGGAAATCTTTTCAGTGTTTGCATTTTCGGGAATTTCTTCTTCCTTTTGGTCATCTTTCTCCTCCTTCAGTTCCCGGTCCTCTTTTGCACTACTTTCCTCAGTCTCAGGGAATTCCTCAATGGGACTCACAGTGGAGATGGAGGTCTGTAAGATTAGAGGGTGGCAAAACGAGACAGACAGAGATGCTTCGAGCAATGGAGATGCTTTATCAACCATTCACAAGGTCATGAACACAAGGACCAAGTAAAGGAAGGCCAGTGCCTACTGCAAAACCCATTAAGCACTTTATAGAAGGAAATGCACTGGCTACACTCAAAATCAGTGCCAAAGTCCTAACAGCAGTTTAGCTTGTAGTGCAGAAGTCTCCGTGGGGGTTGCATCCCTTTCATCTCAACCAACCCTCACGTTTACTATTCTACCAGGCACATACAATTCCTCTACAATGGCATATGGAAGTAAGTTAGAGCCAATGACTCCCAGCATCTGTGCGTGGCAGGATTCATATAATAAAGTAATCTACCATAACTTCTCCCCAATACAAATACTTTTGAAACTGACTTCAGCCGAGGTTATTTGAAATCCATAAGACTAATTGTGCCTCTTGATTCTATAAGTATAGATTAGGAATGACCCAGAATAAATGCTTATGGACACAGAAAGTTTCAAACATAGAAGGTAATTCAGTGTTATAATAAAAATAGATGACCTATAATTCCAAAAGGATAGTGACACAAATTATAGTTTTGTGATGGACACAATTCTGTTATGAAAATTATGGTTTGGAAGAAAATCCAACCTGACAAAAATGCAGTCATAGAGTAAGTTCATAAAAGTCTCATCAAACTTCTGACTTCCCATTGCCACTAGGAAAGCAGGACTGATAATTTAGGAGAATGTTGATGTCATTAAATATCCGACTCAGTTGATTTATTAATTGTTAGTTGTCATACATGACAGAATAATAAATTAAGCCTATGGCAGATATGTGTCCCCATGGAGGGACTGTTGTCAGTGTTGAAGAGATGAGGTACAACTGATTCAGCTTGGAAGGTCACCTTGCTTTTGCTGAGAGTTTATATCTTTTGCTAAGTAGGGAATTTAATAAAAAACTTAAAGGGGGCTTATAAGAGCTGAATCATTAGTGATTAACTATATTTACACATTCGTTAAAACATACATTTTCTACTTGTAACAATGAAACGCTACATGGCCGGAGTAGGAAACAGGTGTTAGCTTCTTCACCCGGGATCTTGGTGATTGCTCCCTTAGTTGCTCGCCAATCCACAAATCATTTGCTACATGGAGCTTGGACCTAACATTTCTTGCAGAGTGGGTATGGAATTAATGGTTGTGTATAGGGAACACTGCACGGGCACTGTGGCAACAGTGTAAAGACAGAGCCTGTGGGTAAGCAAATCCCTGGCTGGTCTGGTGAGCAGGCACTTTCAAAGTTAGGAAAATCTGGTTTTTATGTTGTTATTTGCATAGTCAGGGCAGTTCTTTAAAAGAGATACATGCATAATGGAATGAATCATTTTTTAGTCAAAAATGTAACAATTTAAATATGTAACATTTTAGAATAAAGAGTCCTTGGCTTTCTGATGTCAGAGGGTTTTTTTTTTTGTTGTTGTTGTTTTGTTGTAGCCTGTTTTGTTTTGTTTTTTAATTCCTATTGCCTTTGCTCTTTGGGACTTGGAATACACATTATGGCTCTAAGGTAAGAGAGGAAGGAATGAAGAAACGGTCTGGTGTTCTGGAAGGGATAAAAGGTATATGCAAGAAAAGGGTTCACTCTACCAGATACTAGAGAGAGAAAATCAGTGATGGTAGCCAGAAGAAAAGCCAGTGCTTTGGAAATGTTATCTGTGGCATCAAAGCAGAGAGATCCATGCCCTTCAAACAGGGAAAATAGTTGCACCTTTGAGCACTGTATTATACTGCTCTGGCTCTCAGAGACTGATCTCAAAGCTGGCACATGTGTCCTGGAAATGATGCTTGTGCATTTCTGTAACTGATTCAGCTCAGGCCTAATCTCCAAAGATAGAAAATAATGTTGGTTCTGAGAACAAAAGCATCACACAAGATGTGTCCATGCTTTGAACTCCAGGGTCTCCAACATGCTGAAAAGAGGGTTTTAATAAGAATTCAAATATGTGGGAGATGCAAGCTAACAATTTACTAAACTCTAATATCAGAGTCCTGAAAACCCACAGGGGTTTCAAAATTAGCTATTTCCTCAATTTCCTCAAATTTCACTTACTTAAGGATTACATTCACTAAAACTTGTACATTCTTGGTAAAGGTTTTGTCCTCCGGCTTTTAAAAAATTACCTAAGAAACAATGGCTTTCCACAGAAGGTTGGAGCCACATTGAGTGAAAGCAACATGGCAGCAAAGATACAGAGGGAGGAACAAAATATAAGACAGGGCTTCCAGTTCTCATAATAACATAGGCAGAAGGCAAAGGTTTGATGGAATGCCTTGAGAGTCCATAGAGGTTAGCTGGCGATGTTATTTCTGAGTGAGGTCTTTGCAGACTCCTGGGATGAGGTTGCCCAGGAAACTAGAACACAGTTGGAAAGTCTCAGAAATGGAAGGGTATAATTGCGGAATGAGTGAGGTGGGCAACTCTTGTGTTTCTGAAGTGCTTAGAGTTGATTTTAAGCCTGAACAGTCCCTGAAGGCTAAAGGGAGACATGCCCCAATCTCTGCAGGCATCCCTGGTTTCTGAACAATGTCTTTGTGTTTTAAAACAGTGCTCAAGAGCAGTTCTCAAATGGAGCTACTTCCTGTGTGAGGACGCTAAAATGACGTCGTGAGAAGGCCAGGGACTTCAGGGATACAGGCTACCTATTCTAGGTGGCTTGGTGCTACCCACTATAGTGGTTGCTATGGTAATGGCCTCTCTATCACTGGTCTTTCTTTCTCTGGGCAGAATCATTTGTTCCTCTCCTTATCTCCTTGCACCACCACCTCTCTTCTTGTTTTGGCTCTATTCACAAACACTGAGCATTAGCTATGTGCAGCTACTTTGGAGGACATGAGACAACTTGACCTAGACTCCAGATAGAGATAATCTGTCCCTAGGAGTCAATGGATAGACAAGGCCCAGCCTAATGGGGTTCCAGAGCTGAGAAGGGAGGTGGATACAAGCCCTCATCCTTAACCCAGAAGCTATCTCCAATTAATAACTGTTCACATGTAAAAAATTAGTTTTTGCTAACAGAGTCTCACTATATATAAAAAACTCTCTTAAGGCCAGGAACTCCATGCCCAGGAATAGATGGCCAACACAAAACAAACTCAATGGTATCTTTGGAGAGCTTTTGTCATATAATATAATACACTGTCAGGAATTTTTTAAAAAACCTTACAGGCCCTTTGCATATATATTTTGAGGTCCAGTTTTGTGTTTTTATGGGCTTTCTATGTGTGAGGATGTGAATCTCTGCATCTATATATGTTTTTATCGTTCTTTTTTTCGTTCTTTTTCTTCAGTTTTTCAGTTTGTTTGTTTTTCCTATTCTGTTTTTTAATTTTACCTTTTTAAAATTTATTTTATTGGGTATTTTTTCATTTACATTTCCAATGTTATCCCAAAAGTCCCCCACACGCTCCCCCACCCACTCCCCCACGCACCCACTCCCACTTCTTGTCCCTGTCGTTCCCCTGTACTGAGGCATATAAAGTTTGCAAGACCATAATTATGTTTTCAGTTGGCCATTTGTATACTAATGAAAGTGAGAAAGGAAGCGAGTGATTTTGTGTGGGTGGAACAGTGAGGAGAATCTCGGGGGAGTAGGGGGGAGAGGAGCCATAACAGGACATACTATATTAAAATATATCTTCAATTAAAATATATATCTTTAATTTGTGTTAGCTCCCCGTTTGGTATGCCATCACCTCATTTCCTATGGCTCATTTCCTTGACCAATTAGCCTCCTTTCAGAAGAGAAAATTTATCTCTGTATCTGTCACATTCCTGAGGTTAAGCAAAATTAAAGAATTTCAGTGCACTGTTGTCAAACTCCTTCCCAGATCGTGCCCTAAATTTGAGGATGCTGAGCGAGTCACGTGCCTATTGTTCACCAACACCCTGACTTCAGTCTGCTGAGTCCAGAGTAGAAGATGACTTCAAAGAAGTTGTATTTTTGCCATGTGAGCAATTTGGTATTGCAGGGGACAGGTAAGAGAGAGGACAGCCACCATCTGAGATCAGGAAGATTCTCTGTGAAGCTATCACACTGAGTCCTCGGGCAGGCTGTAATTTTGAAGTAGTCATAAATCTAGTATTAGTTTAAAGGACACATAATCTATGTGGGGATATAGAGACATCACTGTGAAAGTGACAGATGTTACCTCAGGATAGCTGGCTGTACTTAAGTTACTTACATAGAAAAATTCTAAAGTGGCGTTCTCGTGTGGAAAATATCAACACTCCTTGCTTGCACATTTGCTGTGATATAAGTATTTGAAAAGCCCCATGCCAGCTTATTGGGCACCAGTCGGCCCTCACCCTGGCCTGGTGCTTATGGTTAAACTTCATGCGCAAATCTAATACAGCTTATCTCTTCCCACAAGTGAATGCTGGCAAGGGACTCTCCCATTTCTTCCCGATTATCTCTTCTTTCGCAAATACATGCAAAAGGGAAATAAATGAGGCTGGGATACTGAGGGTATGGATATCAGTCCCTCCCACAATGCCCACAAAGAGCACAGAAAGAATCACCATCAGGATTTCGCCCTTGGGAGAAGAGATTGGCAATCAAAAGCCAGAAATAGTGTAAATGCACACCAGGGAACCAGGTCACTTTGTACCCCACAGGAGGCCTTTCCATCTGAAAACACAAGGGAATATCCATCACCTGGGAATCACCAGGGAAATGTGTCATGGCTTCCAAATTGCTTAGAAAGTTTCTGTGCCCTTTGAGGAAAATGATGTAAGTGCTGTGATTTCAGGACTCAAATAAGGTCAAAAGTCATACATATTTCTGTGGGTAGTGGCCGAGGTCTGAGCTTGCTTCAGGCACATTCTTTGCATACTCTAAAATGTGTATCAGGTTAACAATCCACTTCCTGCTTGTTTCTTGTAATCAGTACTTCTTGCAAAACCCAATCCAGTCTGCTGCTTTTCAAGCAAAGTTCAATCCTATCGAGAGACTTTGAACAGATGTTAATTTTACTACAGTAGTGTTTTGAGTTCCCTGACTTTAGTGCAATTGAAGAAGGTTTACTGTAAGTCCTATTATATGTAAAGCATGGTGTTGAAGACCCAGAAAAATAAGATGAAGAAAAGAAGTGAGTCCCTACTGTTGTAAATTTCTACTCCTTGGCTTTCTCGCCAAAGTTGTCACGTTTGTGCCATGTAGTTACCTTTTCTGCCATCAGCATCGGAGTTTCAACCTGGCGGAAGATGTGAGTTCCCACAGCCACACTGAGGGCCCTGTAGACTCCTTCCAAAGTGTCTGGGTGGCACGCAAAATACAGCAGCATCTGAGTGTAGTCAAGCTGAGGTGGCTCCTTCTCACAGTCCGCAAACAGCCTAAAGAAGAACTGTCACACACACACACACAAAATATGTAACTTCAGATAAGAATGGGTTCACTTTGGCAATGAGGAGGCAGAGACACCAGGTAAGCCATACCTGGATTTACAGAAGTGTGAGATGGTAATTGGGCAGCACACCAGGTCACTAATTCTGTGGTCGTTGCTACATGACACAGAAATGAAGACAAATCCATTGCTTTGATCTTTTGGCAAATGCTTATTGAGTACCATAATGCACTAGTTTGGATTTTTAAAGTATTTAAAATACAATTAATAAGAGGATACCAGCTCTTGAGGAGCTAACTTTGCTATAGAGCAGTGACTGCTGGACATGGTTGTCGTGCTCCTGAACTCATTGCAGCTGTGGTTGTCTGCATAAGATTGGGCAGGCACCTTTGCGCCATAGAAGGAAGGAGGAAGGTCTGATGAGTCCCTTCTCCTCTCTTAGGGGCTTATTAGCAGTTAATCACTTAGTGGTGACAAGGGATGTGTGACAGACTCCTCAGTGGTATAATTATGTAAATCGCCCATGCTCCAGGATGTGTTCAGCCAATCCTTTGTAAATTCAGTGCGTCATGTATTGGAAGAGGGCATACAAACTAGAGGGGAGAGAGTGACTTGTTGGGAAGACAAAGGGTTTCAGTAAGGAGAAGGGAGGAAGATGAGACAGGATAATAAGATCTGAAAGGATGAATACACATTACAGATATATATGAAATGGTCAATGAGTAAAACATGACTTAAAGAAAACAAAACAAACAACAAAATCTCATAGTACAGAGTGTCTGAGTAATATTGTGGAACCTCACCATTTGGGAACAGCATGAAGTGGACAGTTGCATTTTACAAACACTAAAATGTTCAGAGTGGTGCTGAAATCTCTAAGTGTGTGTGTGTGTGTGTGTCTGTCTGTGTGTGTGTGTGTGTGTGTGTGTGTCTGTCTGTGTGTGTGTGTGTGTGTGTGTGTGTGTGTGTGTGTGTGTGTGTGTGTGTCTGTGTCTGTGTCTGTGTGTGTGTGTGTGTGTGTGTGTATGTGAACATAGTATTCTGTTTACCTTTTCTGTCCTTGGGCAGAACATAGCATGTGTACATGCGTGTACTCACCTACCCTGCTAGCCATCTTTGCTCATGTGCATGTCTCTTTCTCAGAATCCAGAGACTGTTTCTTTTCCTCCATATAATTTTATACCAGCAGGTTAGAGGCAGACCTTTCTATGTACTTAAAGTCATTTTCTTGTTCTACTGCTGAAGAAACAGCTACAAACCCTGCCCTGGATTGACATATTTTTCATGTGATATGATCACCAGGCAGCAGTTGTCTTCCCAAATATTGAGGAGGCTGTTCATATTGTTAGACAGTGTGTGTATGAAGTCACATGGAAACCACCTTCCAAGAGCTGTATATGAAAGCCAAGTGTGGGGGCACATGCCTTGAATCTTAGTACTCAAGATAAAGAGGCAGGCAGATGTGAGTTCAAGGCTACCCTCTTCTACATATTGAGTTCCAGGTCAGCCAGCTCTATAAATTGATACCTTTGTTTCAAAGAAAGAAATACTTTATGGTACAAGTTATCTCAATTTCCTTGTCTCTGATTAAAAATATTAACAAACAATTATTAACCCCAAAATGCTAACTATGTATCTCAGACCCTGTTGGTAACTACATGGCTTTTCCTTTGACCTCTCCCCTGCTAGCATGTTGCAGAAATGCTTAGGAGGAAAGACCATGAAGCTTCAAATTCACACAAAGAACTATAGTCCATTAAGGAATACAGAGAGTGGGAGGAACAGCTAACCAGGAAAGAGCACACCAACTGATTATCCAATTACATTGCCAATCCTTAAAACATTTGTATTAGTAGTATTATGCAGAATGAGTAAATTATATTTAGAAATATGTTTGTGTTTACATATATGTATATAACAATGATTATTGAAAAAGAGGGTATGATTTTGAAAGAGATCAAAGAGGGGTATATGGGAGGGTTCAGAGGGAGGAATGTAAAGGGACAGTGATATAATTGTGATATCAAAAATAAAGTAAAACATCTTAAAAATTGAATTTAATTTAACTGTGTGATTGCTTACTTAAATGTTAGGAAGAAGTAATGTCCAATTTTGCATTGCAGTTTTGAGCTAATGATTAACTGGAAACCAAACCATTGAATATATATATATGCAAGTACAGCATATATAGATATATATATATATATATATATATAGAGAGAGAGAGAGATGATATAGATATCGATACAGATATAGATATCGATATAGATGATATAGATATAGAGAGAATTTGCGTGTTGTCTAAATTCACAAATTCAGATTTTTCTACTGTATTACTGAATGTGGCTACATTAGCGTATACATGTATGTGTACATATATTCAATCATTTATACAGAAGTCAAAGTGACTTCAGATTTTAAGGCTTTATATCTATCGTGTCCTCGGTAATAGCAGTAGACTTAATACTGTTACTGATGCCATACTGAGGACAGCAAGCTACTTATGAACATGAGTACTTATGGATATTGCATGCAAATCTTGCTGTGTTTAACAAAATCAAAGGAAGTGAACAAAGTAAATATTGTAAAATGACAGAATCTTATTTTAAAACTGGGATAATGTTGAAGAATTCTAGAATTGGAAGAATGGCTTACTAGATAGATGAAAAAACAAAACAAAAAACAAAAAACCCTGCTATCCAAGAGAGTCCATGAAAGCTTCCAGTAATCACCTAGGTAAGAGGTCATTTTGACATTCCTCCTCCCCTAGACTTTCTCTATGAGGAGTGCTCCCCTGAATGAAGAGTCAAGAAAACAACCAAGTCTCTAAGAAGCAAGGGTGGAACCAGAGGAACCTTTACATCTCAAGTAGAAGAACATAAAGAAAATCACCATTTCCATACAGCACGGAAAATATTATCCATGGTCAGCGCTGATACTATGGCTGCCACATGTAACCTCAGTACTAAAAGGTTCAAGCTTGGTCAGGATGCTGAACTTGCTGGGCACCCGCCTGAGTTACAGAACAATAACCATCTCAAAAATCAATGATAAGAATAAAAAGAAAGAGTAATTACCTCTATAAGATGCTCCTGTCGATTGAATGGCAAGGGTTCAAGGGGATTTTCTGGAATTTTTATATCTTCATCTCCTGAAAACCATAGACCAGCCTATACACACAGACACACAAAAAATATAATGTATATCTATAACATATTCTGCAGAGATATTACAGTTTCTTTTAAAACCAAAGATTAAAACATTGCTCTAATTTCTACCTAGTGATCTCCAAAAGACAGTGTACATTGGAGAGTCTGGATGAAATATTACATGTGCATTTGCATTTGTTTTAATGCCATCATTTTATTATGGTGATTTTCATATGTGATAAAGTACATGTTGGTGCCATCAAACGAGAACGTGTTACACAGAAAAAAGCCCCCAAATGGAGGTGTTAGCTCTGCTTTAGTGTGTGGAATGTGAAAGACACTTGGAAGTTACAACAGCAGCCTAGGCTCCTGATGGCTACACTTTGGAGGGGTCTGTGTGTTTGTTGGTGACAGAGTTGCCAGTTCTCATATCCTGGACATTTCTTGCTATTCCCATTTGGCAATGCTTCCACCATTTCTTTTTTCTTCCCATGTCCACTGCTACCACCTAGCTATACAGCCACATGACCTCTCCCATGTACTGGCCACTCAGCAAATTCAAAATTGGTCTTTTTGTTTGTTTCCAGTCTCCCTCCTACTTGCTTCAGCATTTTTTTATGTGACCCTACTAAATTCCTGCGACCTTCAAGGTTGTCATATCATTATCTGTTCAGATCCAGTGTCTGATCTTGGTTGTTAGATAATATTTTCCTTGTGACTAAGGATATTCTACACTCTTATTTTACTCATAGAAGTCAATATTTATTTCTACACCAGGTTTAGATTACACTACTGTGCAGAGGCTTCTTTAATCTCTTTCCTTTATGTACCATCCTAACTGGATTATAGCAAAACCTTGGCACACCTTCGATTCCATATGCACTGCTAAGCACTTGACACACATACACACACACACACACACACAGAGAGAGAGAGAGAGAGAGAGAGAGACAGAGACAGAGAGACAGAGAGGCAGAGAGACAGAGAGACAGAGACAGACAGAGAGACAGAGACAGAGGGAGAAAGGCTTTTATACCTAGCTTGTCTGTCAGAGTCATAACAAGTCCTTAACAGTATCTACTACCAAGATCCACAAGGTTGCCCACATGGACTCAGGCCTATGCTTCCTTCTTTCTTTTCTTCCTTCCAAGGATTATAGCACTTTCAGTAATGGTAACGGTAGCCCTGGGTTTCCAGCAGAAGTGAAGCATGGGATTTTTCTAAAGTGAAAAGGAGAGACTCCACAACTAACAGAAAAAAAAATACTGTATCTGACAGGAAAATATACTTGGTGATATTATTAGCAAGCTACTTGGTGGAGAAGTCCCAATGGCCTTGAAGACATAGCAAGCAAAATTATACAAAACAGCTCAAGAATCTCATCCATAAAATGTTATTCATGTGAAATGTTAAGTCCACAGCTATGTAGTAATGTGCTTAAGTTAGATGTAGCATTCACTCAACTGAGTATCACCTCACTGGATTCATAGATTATTTCTCTTTAAAACATGAAACTGTTCTTTGCATTCTTAAGCTAAATGCGACCAAAAACTTGTAGACTACTCATGTTTCCTTAGAGAAGTTGGACCATGCTTATTTTTGATCTTGAACATCTGAATGATTGCACTTATGGTGACCATGAGTTCTTACAGGTAAATGATGAGTTAGCTGATGCTTCAAAGGTATATAGTTCTACATGCCGAATGTCTCTACATTATACAATTCCATAGTCTGAGAATACCTCTACAGAGGACAGCTTGTGAGAGTGACATCAGGACCAGAAGGCGAAGACAAAGACTTTATGGTCATTACTTAGCCACAGAATAGATTGTGAACAACTTAGGAGTGGCAGTAATCAGCATACTTCTAGATGGCTGTTGTGAACTTGCAATTGGTAAAAGGGGAGGGACAGAACAACAGAAGACAGAGTAGACATCTCCTTCTTCCCAGAAATCTCTATTTCAGCACCAAAGTTATGTTGCATTACTGCTCTAATGTGACATGTTCAATAGATCATATAAAATCTTCTAGAAATGGTTTTTATTTTTCCCCATTTGCTTGTATGTATGTATGTATGTATGTATGTATGTATGTATGTATGTATGTATTTGTGAGCCATCAAGGGTTGGAAATCTGAAAAAGGCATGCAGTAGTGTCAGTGTCCTAGGGCATCTGGGAGTAGGAAGTAAAGGAAAATGATCAGCTATTCCCAGAACACAGACAGTGATCATGTAAGGACTTGTGTTCTCCTAAGTGCATTTGGTCTATCATTCTGCAAGAAAGTCCTGCTTTTGATAAATGGCTCTTGTTTGGGATTGGCATTTTTGGAAATGCTGCCAGCAACATTTGTTCTGTTGTTTGTAAAAGACGTTCAATGTGATACTTTGTGTCAATCAACAACTTTAAGGTTTGTTCAGTTGCCCACTTCTTAAACATCTTAAGCCACACAGAGCAGAACTCAGCATATATTCTGTTCTGCTGTTCTCAGGTTCAAATGAAGTCGTCATAGCAAATTGTAAGCAGTGCTAATATTCTTAACCCACTGTTTGACAAGTGCATACATCAGAGCTCAATTAGCCAAACTAGCATCCTGATCAGCCATAGAGAAACTCATTAGGATCCACGTGTTGCTTCATTTGTGTGTGAGCACAGGAAGCTCTAGGCTAACTAATCAAAAGGATGTCAGCTACTAATTATAAACAAGGCAAGACAGGAAGATCTGTCAGCTTTCAGTGATGAAACACTTGGGAGATAAATTGCTACAGGTCATCTCCCTGCTTCTAAGTCTGAGCCCTATTCTAAGTGATCCCCTCCTCTGTAGTTGTAGTGATGTGGAAGGGTGAACAAGGCACATTCAGTCAGTAGAGATGAGACAAGTAATCTAGGCACCCTTGTCAGTTAGAGAATTATAACACTAATCCTAACATTCAAATTCTGGACAAATGTATTAAATGCTCATATACCTGACCGGATGACTAGAATATCTATCTATCTATCTATCTATCTATCTATCTATCTATCTATCTATCTATCTATCTATCTATCTATCTATCTATAATCCTATTGACCAATTAATTTCTTTATTTGGAGTCTAGCTTCTGTATTCAAAATTCCCCAATCCTGTTGTACAACAGGCCTCCAGTGACACTCTGCCAACCAATTCCAATGAGCAGGTATTATGTTCTGGATTACCATCACTTTTCTTAGATGAGCTCCTTCATGCACGTTCCAATATTCAGAATTCCTGTGGATAGCAGTTAGACCCTTTCTGCCTTAAATATTCATGTACATTTTAAGCTCATTCAGTTAAAACAAGTCGCACCATCCACTAACCCAATTCCAAAGGAGCAAAACAGAAGCATCCAAGGCCACCAAGTTCTTCATTCCTGCCCTTCCCATTCCTTGGGAGTATAGGGTGCCTGGCAGTGGATCATTTAAAGCCCTGCATGTGGTTTTAATATATAGCCACAGGAATAATTACTAGCTGAGAACTCAGGAGAAAAATAATGAAGATTTTTGTGACTTTATTAGGGACCCTTAGTTCTGCAGGAAATTTTTTACTTTAATATTTTTTTCCTAATGCTTTGCCTGGGTATGGAAGCCAAACTTCTGTCCTGGACTTTGATTCTGTCTGTGCTGCCTATGTATGAGCTTCTTAGGAGCACGAGAGTGGCCAGAAATGTGATGTGTCAGCAGTGAGCTGGGTACTTGTTAAGAGAACTGGTCTACCTGCTTATACTGTTCGTAGGTGATGGTGCCTGTCTGTGCTTCATCCAGGGCCTTAAACCTCTGCAGGGTGTCCAGAAGCTCATCCTCCAGGGCCATGGGCCACGGCATGGCTGTGACCATCAAGAACTTCCTCCAGTCCACGAACTCTGTGTTGACTGTTAATAAAGATGTGATCTCCTGCAACTGGAAGAACATAGGGGCTCTCACTGGGAAGTTTGGCCAACTAACTTGAAGCTACTCCCACTTAGGCTTTCAGAGCTTGGTGCCAAGGGAAGAGGGATTTCACCTTGGCAGCCAGAGCCAGTTCTGACTTGGGTTTACTTTCGTTTTCTATTCTAACAACGGAGCCACACCAGGCAACTGTTTTGACATTTGTGATTTTTGTGTACCCTGCTCATCTAATTCACTAAGGTCAGTTAGCCTGGTGTCTTTTAACCAGTGGAAGGTTAAAGTCTGGGGAAGTAACATATTAACAGGGTAGTGCAATATAAACATTAAACTTCCTAGGGTCTTGACAATGAAAATATGATGAAAACCAAGCACTCTCAAAACTCAGCTTCTGTTCCTTGTTAAGGTATTTGTAAACCACTTGTAATTGGGTTGCATCTCCCAGTGTCTGAAATGGTTAAATGTTAGTCATCAATAGCATGGCTTACTTCCGACATCATTCACTCATTTAAATGTCATTGGTTTCTTGCTAATGCTGCAAACTGGTTGCCTTAGAACTATTGATTCATCAAGTAAGACCTGCATTAAGGCCTTTTAGATGCCAAACAGAACAGAAACTTACGTCCAGTTGGCTGAGGTGCATCCAGCTGCTAGGGAAGTTATTGGTTCCAAGGTTTAGGGTAATCAAATCAAGCAGAATGTCACTGAAGGCTTTATTTCCGATTATGCCTACAACACAGTGAAACAGTTATTTATTTATTTATTTATTACCATTTTTACTGGAATTACAGTTTATTCTGCTAAAACAGAAATAATGCCTAGTAACTCTCTTACTTACTTGGTCTTGTGTTTCTCTAGAGAGAAAGAAGCTACCTTAGAAACATAAAATAAAATAAAATAAAATAAAATAAAATAAAGTAAAATAAAATAAAATAAAAATTCTTGATGTTCTTTTTGTTATCTCTGTAAAATGTCCTCTTTCTTTGGTCCAGGAAAAAAAATAACAGTCATTTCTAATTGAGCAAATATTAAAATTGCATAATTCTTAGGTTAAAATTTTATGGCAGCATGATGGTGGTGGTGCACACCTTTAATCTCAGTACTCAGGAGGCAGAGTCAGGAGGATCTCTGAGTTTGAGGCTAGCCTGGTCCACAGGATGAGTTCCAGGACAGCCAGGACTTTTACACTGAGAAATCTTGTACTGAAAACAACAACAACAACAATAACAACAACAACAAAAACCTTTGATATTTGTTTCAAACAGGTTAAAAAATTTAAAAGCATCACTAAATTTTATTGTATCCAATTGGACACATGAGCAAAACATTTCATATTTCAATTCCAGACCTGCAAGATGACAGCCATAACATAGGTAGCACCTTCTCCCCAGATTGTCCTCCAGTTGGTGATGGCTTGCTTTTGTAACTGTAGGGAGACTTGGATGGCCAAGTCAATGACATTGACGGTGACAGTTAGCCATATAATGGCACTGTATTTCCCTCTGCCTTGCTATTGTACACTAATATATTTTAACATATCTAAGAGACACATCTACTTAGATTCTTATTCCAAACTGCATGCACATGCACTAGAAAGAGAGAAACAAAACAAAAAAATTAAAAAAGAAAAAAAAACAACGAACAAACAAAAAGCCAGCAGTGGTACCTTTTAGAATTATGGGAGACCAGTTATATATATCCACGTATCTGGGAGGTGTGCCGTAGAGAGTCATTCTTTTTTGCAGTTGTTCTTTAGATTAGACACAGCATCCTAATGTTTCCACTTATATCTGAGTTTTTCCTGTGTCTGAGAGTCCACATGAACCTTATTGTTTTTTCTAATCTCCAGAGAAATGCAGCTCTCCCTTTAAAAATGTCAGTGGTTCAAACCACATGCACAATTCCGGGTTTGTAAGGTAGTGTTATGAGTAGCAAGTGTCCACCCTTATTCTTTTGAAATAATTAGCCATCCACAGGTAATTCCGTGATGAACTTTATGTTGTTTTAATTTTACTGAAGTATTTGGTATTAGTGAGGGTGAACAATTTCATGGGTAAAAATGTCCCTGTAAATAAAGGTTTAAATAATGCCACACTGGGTTTCAGATATTAGAAGTAAATCAGTTATTTTATTCAAGATGGGATCACAAACAAAATCTATTAAAACTGCAAAGAGTAACAAAGCACTTACAAATTGAGATATTTGTAAGGTATGTTTGTCTTGTCTCTAACGGCTACATTAGGAAGCAAACTGATGCAAAACGGTACTTTCAGTTTACGTAGGAATTATTTATATGGTCACCTTAGTGTGAAACGGGGGAATCATTTTAATATTTGACCTTGTTATTCAATGTCCAAGGTATTTAAGCATATGACTTTCAGATTCCACAGGATGGCAGTTTCAATGACAAAGTCTGTTCAAAGATTAATTTTTTAAAAAGAAAATTCTATCAGTTTGGCACTGTTAGATACTCACTGCAATTAGAATTATGAGTTGTTCAGGAACAAGAGTTGGTTGTATAGCAACTCTAGATAACTACAGTCACCAGTGTGCTCACTCTTAGAGAAAACACACCGAAAGCTGGCATTGAAATAGTTCCCAGAAGCAGCAGCTTCCACTGAAGTATTGAAGCAAAAGCATTAAGCACGGAAGCAGGTTTAGAGAATTACAGGAGAATGAGCCTGTTTTTCTTTTCTTCTTTTTCTTCTTCTTCTTTTTGCTTTGTGTCTCTTTGTATGTATGGAAAATGCCAAATGTCTTTTGTGTTTGAGGCAAAGACTGGCTGCGCCTTTAACTTTTTTTTTTTTTTTTTGAGTTATTGATTTTTGCTGTGATGAGTAACAAAGTCAACACAAGTCGCACTGCTCATCACTTTCATCTTGGCTTTCTGAGTCTGATGAACTGTCAAGATTAGATCCCCTGTGAGCCATCGGCAATTGCGTCTGCATGTTCCATAAATGGATAGCTTTCCTAGGGTCAAAACTTCTAATGTCTGGAGAGTTTAGCTGAACGGTTAGGATGTCTGTCATGGTTTCAGGCTTGATTCTCTCATCCATGCGTTTCCTCTGACTACACCCACGTTCTGGCTCTGCTGAGCTTGCAGGGAGGGCCAGCACCAAGTCAACAAGCATCAGGACACTTGGATATTTATGGGAATAAATGGAGTTTACAAAATCCCAGGTCAGCTTTCGAATGTTCTGAAATCTAGCAGGGAAGATGAAGGACATGAAAGATTGAGCAACCTAACTTGTACGCAGGTGCGGATGCATGCCAATCAATTCAGTTCACTCTCATACTGACCTGCCATATAATTCTAATTTTAACATGCTCCACTCGGTATCTACCTCATCCGTTTTCACATTGGCAGCTTTGAGAACTGGTTCATAATATGAAATCAGGATGGATATCTCTTTGACTCCAAATTCTGCAACCCATACACATAAACAAAAATGTCACATAGCTAAAATAAATTCACAGCAATCAAAAGGCACTGGCTTATTGGCGCCTATAGGTTACCTTGATTTATCTTTGTAGGCCACAGTCTAAAGCTTCCAATCACAGTTGCTCTCACCACATCAAGGCTGGCATCTCTAAAACAGCCTCGCAATCTCTCGATAAGATGTGTTAAAACCACCTTTCTCACGGAAGAAATGTTTGCTTCCCCCCTGAGGCAGTTACCGTGAAAGTGTGTGGCTGAATCCACCCTGCGTTCTTTTGGCCCTGGTCTGGGAGAAGATCATCCAAGTAAAGAGTTACATGAAAGCATACCTGGAAAACAATTCCCCAAGTCAGATCATCTACCTTGACAGACAGACCCTTAGAAGTCCGCAACCTGTCACCTTGATTGATATATCTGGAGCATTTCCAGGGTTGACTCCAAGGAAGCAAATACATCTGCAATTGAAGAATTTCTGTTCCTACTGGTGTGGGACAGAAGGCTAAGGATACTAATGATGTCTGTCAAGAAATGAGCAAATCTGATGATATCCGCTTGGAGAACGAGATCTAGAAGACTGTTGGCATTCTGTTCACTGGTATCATTTTGGCCTTTACCTACCTGTAACACAAGTTGGGAATGATATGGTAGGTAGTTCTCTGTGTCAAAAATCTTCAAAAGAATTCAGTAATTTTTTTTCTTGACATTCTGGAAAACATACTTCAAAATTACTTACTGAATGCAGTTGCTGAACAATTGCTGGGTATCCCTTGAGAAAGTTCTGGAGGGATGCTTGTAGTCCACGAAGCCACCGTCTCCCTCCTATTTGAGAAGGCATCACAGGTTGGAGGTGGAGGCCCCTGAAGGCAGTTATCAGAGAACTCTTGAAGAGAGGAGAGTTGTGATAGAAATGGTAAATACTGGTGAGGAGTGCTTCAAGGTCATTGTAGAGAGGGACACTCTGGAACATCGATTTGTAGGACAGTTCTAGATGATGTGCGAAGCAATACATACTTTGCACACATGGCTGTATTTCTCTCAAAAGCAGGGCCACTCTGTTCTTCCCCTCTATTCCAGGGGAATCATCACTTCCAAAACCAACCAACTTCTTCGCCCAGTCTTGGCTTGACAGCTTAAGATGAAGATTTGTCTCTAGAGTTTTCTCAATAGCATTTTTTATTGCCAAAGAGTCCTTTGGTTCTACTGGCTGCAACCCAACAATCTGACATTGCACTTTTCCTGCATGTGCAAATTGAACATAGACCATTTTGGCTTCCTTGCCTAGACTGTCTACAATTCCATCAGTGATGACAGAGAAAAAGTTACTCTTTTCTAGGTTTTCTCTTAGATTTTTCCTCTCCACTTCAGCAATGAAATATGTAAATATTCTTGCTGATTTTTTAGTTCTGAAGACTGGGCCAATATCAACACCCTTCATATCATCCAATTTACACATCCAGATAAAATCTTTGAGGGGATGTCCGGTCTTGACTAGGGCGTGGCATGATCTAAATAAGTTCTCCACTCTCGCCAGGGTCACTTTGCTCATAGTCCTTACAGTCAGCTCAGTGGCAGCTCTGTTCACTGGAGAACCACTGGTCACTTCCATCAGTGACGCCTTGGCATGGGCTTCACTGAGGTGATGCGCACTGAGAAATTCAGCCCTGAAGTTGTCCGTGCCATAGAGGAAACTTACTGTACTTCCCCCTGACGTTACTCCGTGCTTACGACACAGGACACAGAACATAAGGTTTAGTTGCTCATCATATACAAGCCAAGGGTATTTTTTTAGCCAAATTTTCAAGAACTGGTGATTTCTTTCTGGTAGGAAGGAGTCAACTTTTTGTGACTTTTTCTGCTTTTTGGTGACTGGAATCACAGCATTTGGAGAGTCTTTGCCTTTAAAGAAAATTCTACATGGTTATTTAAGAACTCCTCTTGTCATGTCTCCACCTATCTACATCTGTCTCTAAACTCCATGTGTTCTTCTCATGTAATATATATGTCCACAATAACATATATTAAAATATGATATATATATATATATAATATATGACATGTCTCATATATTTTTATGTATATACACACACACACACACACATATATGATAAATGCAATTGGTGTGGTCCATATTCACATGAGTATAGAGCTAATCATTTTTGCATAAGCTACCTACCTATCAGGGGGTTGTTCTAAAGAAAACAGGCTTTAATTTTCAGTAGCTATAGACGAGCTGTAGCTCCTCAGCTGGGTTAGGGGAGCCTGTCTTGCCTTTCTCACATCTATGCTGTGGTATTGGCTTGTGTGGTCTCCTACAGGCTGTGTTTAGACAATCATACCATTGAAAGTTCATGGGTACAAATTCCCTGTCATATCCAGAAAACACTATTTCCCAGCAGTTCTTTCTGTCCTCTGACTCTCCCAATGCCTTTTCCCCACACTCAGCAACAGTCCATTTTGATGTTGGAATCATGGAAACAACTTGAGTAAATATCCAGAGAACTAGAGAACCCCTCTTATCAGTGACTTACCAGGAATTATCAATGAACATTTTCCCAGAACAGAAGTGGAATATGTTTTCAAAATTATAAAAGTTGCTAGTTTTGTGTAGTCTTTTTTATGCCCTACACTGGATTTTTAAATTTTTTTTTACATGTTGATGGACTTATCTACTTCAACTTTGGATGGGGGGAGTCAGACAGTTCTTTTTCAATTCTATTTCTAGTCAAATGATTGTTACATGGTCTTGGGCAACTTGTTTAATCTCTCTGGCTCACCTCTTCCTTTGTAACATTAAATTAATGTGCTTTATAAAATTGTGATGAGGATTAAAGTTAGTAATATATTTAAAAAATTTAAATGAAAACAAATAATTTAAAAGATGAGTAGATATCTAGGAAATAGAGTTTAAAATGATACATATGCTAAATTATCTTTGTTTGTCCACTATACAGTTTGGACATATATCAAATATCACACTTCCCCAGAAATATAAACAGTTTTCATGTTTCAATAAAAGAAACGAGACTCGAAACATGCCATTAATGATGGAACTCATATATGTTGTATTGAACCACTTTCCACAATGGAATAACCTATAGTTTAAATACCAGTCTGTGTAAAATATGGGTCAGTCTCAACAATAGTAGTGAGTAAAAGAAGCCATATCAAATGTTGATTTTTTTCATGTTGAATTATTTCATGTATTTATGTGAGAACATGTTGCATGTAAGACTTCATAAAGTCAATAACTGCTGTTAGGCTAGTCATTCATCACCTGGAGGGAGAAGGTGAAGGCAGTCACTTGTGAGCACAAAAAACTGAGGGATCTGCCCTTCCTATACTGCTGTGGTGAGTTCACATCAACTATTTGTCCCTTTACAATAGGTATACACTTCTGAATGTACATCATGCTGCAATTAGATTTTTACAAGTTAGGTATTTGGCATAGGAAAAAAATGAACAATATAAATAAGACTTATGTTCCACAAATAGCAAAAATAAATATGATTATGGAAGTAATATTTCAGGAAGTATAAATCAATGGTTGGTCAGGGCACAGAAGATTATAAATCCAGCGTAATCTATGGGTTTAGGTGAGATGAACAAAAGTCAGGCAGTAGTTCTTGATGTACCCCAGGGTGAGCACTGTCAGCATTTATAGCCTGACTCCTGGAGATGGTAAAGAATGCTGTGCTGTAATCCCTAATATGCAGAAAATGGAATGGATATTACATTTTTCTTCTCTTTGAAGCAACAGCAAAAACAATGGCAACGAATTTTACCTCAGCAGATGAGACAACAACATGTTTAGCATACATCTAAAAATATATGGAATACATATTCTTTTCCAGTGGGGTGTTGTTTGTTCATGATATGGCCAAAGTTAGACCATAATTAACTTTGAATCATCAAAAACCTTACATTTCATATAAGTCTCTGAACCTTCTATCTAAGTGACAGCAGTTATCTATGTATGGGTTAGCTCTCCAGCGGAGTATGTTGGGGGTGGGGTATTCCTCTGATAAAGACCCATCATGTATTTCCCTGCAGTGCATACAACTGGAGAAGGAAATGCAGGCCAGTCTTCTGACCATTCCCTCAATCTCCATCCTCCTCTATGCTTTGTTATAAATTTTTAAAGTGTGTTCTTTTAAATTTAAATACCCTCTGTGCCCTTGTCACTAACTCACTCCATGCTTCTTTAGATTCGTTAATATTTTTTTTTCTGGACCAGCCTTGATCACTGTATAAAAATTCTCCTTTACTTTGCACTCATGGGCTCTTTCTTAAATTTCCACTGCTTAATATTACACTTTTCATATCATACTCTAAAGGCCTCCACAGCAAACTGTTTTCTTTCAATTATCCTTTAAACTTTTTAGCTATTACTTACTTTCCTTCTTCCCTGACAATTCTTGTGGTGGTTTGAATAAAAGTGGCCCTATAATCTCATATATGTGAATGCTTAGTCATCACGAAGTCGCCCTACCTGAGAAGGATCAGAGGAAGTGTGTCACTGGGGGTATGCTTTGAGGTTTCAAAAGTCCTAGCCAAGCCCAGTGTCCCTCTCTTCCTTATGCCTGTAGATCCAGATGTAAAACTCTTAGCTACTTCTGTAGCATCATGTCTGCCTGCATGCTGCCATGTTCCCTGCCATGATGCTATTGAACTAAATCTCCAAAACTGTAAGCCAGCCATAACTAAATGCTTTCCTTTGTAAATGTTGCCATGGTTATGGTGTCTATTTACAGCAATAGAACAGTGAGCAAGACATCTTTCTTGTGCTTCATCATTGTCTGATGATAGTACTTTATTATACTCAGAGAAAAATTTATATCTGGATATACTTTTATTCCAACGTTTTTAGAGTTCAAATGCTGATCAACTAGATGTCATATGCTATTTAATTTTAAACTCTTAGCTGGAATGTAATCTTGGATTTTGAGTATATATTGAAGAATGTATCATAATATTCACCATGAATACTGGGATCCCTTTTGAAAGGAATTATGAATGCTTTATAAGTTTCAAAAGTCTGTTTTCACCTACTGAAATGCTTCCAAATCCTTTCTGTTAGGCTACTAATTGGACTATTTCCTCTCAGTCATAGTTCTGAAGGTTTAACTTAAAGCATGCATTATTTTAGAATTGCACACACATCTTTATATAAAAAATATAGCATGAACAAAATGAACATTTATATAAGTTCAAAATGAAATGATGTGGTAAAAGGGACAGTAGGGACTAGGAAGATGGCACTTAGCCTAAGGACCTGGATTCAATCCCTGGTGCTGTGCAAGGTGGCTCACAACTGTCTCTGACCCTAGTTCCAGGGCATCTGATACCTGTCTATAGTCTCCATAAGCACTAGTTATGCAATGGTTATATGTATACATTACATGCAGTCACTCATACATACACATAAAATAAAATAGAAATTTAAAGGGTATTGTAAAATCCATTCAGGGAAAGAGGATGAAGTCTGCTTTGCTAGAAGGTAACAGGATTTGTGAATTGCCTTTTGACAAAGTTGGATTTTTGGTACCTGTTGGCACCCACATTAATCTTGTCCAAATACTAGCAAAGTAAATCTATCCATAGACACACTGTGTGTTTTTACTCATTGGAGGTATAATGACTTCTCAAGCTATTTGATGTGCTCCCACATGTCAGTGTATATGTTCACCCAAGGAAACACATGTGCACCTTGCCATCCATTGGCCACAGCAAGGAAGATTTATAGACTATAGAGTTATCAACGAGTTTTTTTCTATGGATTTCTGAAAATATTGTGAGTAATTTTCAAAACGTGAGATTGTATTTATATTAGAGCCCACTGACTATCTCTAGGGAAAAGAGATGATTTTCTAATAATGAGGACATTTGGAGAAATAAAATAAGCCTATTTATAAGAGACAACTTAATTCCTACATAAGATTAACAAACCTTAAACTAGCTGTCTTAGTCAGGGTTTCTATTCCTGCACAAACATCATGACCAAGAAGCAGTTGGGGAGGAAAGGGTTTATTCAGCTTACACTTCCATACTGCTGTTCATCACAAAAGGAAATCACGACTGGAACTCAAGCAGGTCAGAAAGCAGGAGCTGATGCAGAAGCCATAGAGAGATGTTCCTTACTGGCTGGCTTGCTCAGCCTGCTCTCTTACAGAACCAAGACTACCAGCCCAGAGATGGTCCCACCCACAAGGGGCCTTTCCCCCTTGATCACTAAGTGAGAAAATGCCTTACAGTTGGATCTCATGGAGGCATTTCCTCAACTGAAGCTCCTTTCTCTATGATAACTCCAGCTGTGTCAAGTTGACACAAATCTAGTCAGTACACTAGCTGAGTCCAAAATGATCATGGCCACAGACACATTGCTTAATTGCTTTGTGACTGAGTCTACAGCCCTAATGATTATAGATGATGGTTCTATACACATCAGTTTGAATGACATAGGACAACAATTGGTGGGAAAGCAGAAGGCATAGAATTGTAATGATAAAATGGGAGGGGATTCAATAATTTGTATGAGGAAAATTATGCACTCATGTGAGCAAATTAATTAGGAAGTACCTACCAGTAACTCATTTGGTTCTACTCAAGATCTATGAAGCAATGAAAGAAAAGGACATTCTATGAGGGATTCCTTTACTTCTTAGTATCCCCTCAGTACCCAGACAGAAACACAAACTTGAGATCCCTAATGCATCTCTACTTAGAAGCATAAAGATTATTTTTCAGTTGTCAGATGGAATCAAATTTACCAATATTGCCTCCAAGAGAGGAGGAAGACAGAAGAGTCACCAGGGCTGGCCACACTACCACACTGCTACACTGCCTGATTATCAGTCACCGTGACTCTTCTCCTTGCTTAACTCAGATAATATTGTACCAAGCAAGTACATAGCAAACAACTTTGGTAGAACAGAGTGCCGTTTCCTTGCAGTGCCCTGCGTTCCAATAGAACTCAGTTGTCTTCTGGCCAAGTGATGTCCACTGTGGGCAATTTTAATCATCTTTATAACCCACCAGCAGCAATTCCTTTCTTACCTTTAGGTGCCATGTCTAAGAACTGATCTCGAAGATTATCAAGCTGTTCGATTGTTAGGGTACCATTTTCTTCCCTTTCTACTGGTGGTGGGCGGGTTGGTGGAGAAGGATCTGGGAAGACTTTTATGTCTCCATTGATATAGAAGTCTTCTTGGCTTAAGTAAATCTCATTTTGAATTTTTGTAGCTGTTTCAATGTGGTAGCGAGCTAATTCGGTCAATTTCTGTATACTGCAAATAGAAAAATGAACAAGGCCATCTCCATTGAAGATATTATTAGATTAACAGTTAATAAAACACACAAAAGCTAACACATTACAGGGTAAGTTCAATTCTATAGGCATTTAAAACTTTTAAAGTCAAGTTAAAAAGTTATAAAGATAAAAAATGAAAATATTCTCTTATTAAGAAGGTATTATAGTTCAATTTTATGCTAAGCTGAATGAGAAAAAAGCCTACTAAATTGAATCAAATTTTAAGTGAATCAAATTTGGTTATTTACCTCTAGAGAAAGCAAAAATTGCTTTGCTCTCTAGCTTTATGTCAAAGGATTTAATGTTACTTAAGACACACCTGGCAGAGGAGTGGCTTCTAGTGTACAACATCCAAAGCTGGATCACGTGTCTGTGAGCATCTACATTTAAGGGCTACAATGGCTAGAGGAAGTAACAGTGGGTCCTAGGGTCTCATCTAGAGCATGTGCTTGACATGGTCCAGGGTGGCTGTGAGTGGTTTATCCTTGAAATTAAGCCACTGACATTTACTCCCTCTTCTAAGATGATTTTCAGGGCAGCACACAGGTGATGGATACACACACACACACACACACACACACACACACACACATTTGGGTAAGAGTTAATGGCCTAACTCTAGGCAATTTTAAATGTGTCTTAGGTAGTAGACATAATTAAGTATAAACTGATGGAATGAAGAAAAACTCTTGTCTTGATCTGATGAAGAAGACATCATGAGGAAACGCATACTTATTCTCCCTTTATATGATGAGCAACAGTTATTTGTGGGCTGATACTTTCAGGAGTATTATCAGTTCCTGTCCTCGAAAAGGCTCTTGAACTCAACTCCTCAGTGCTCTTTGTGAATTCCCATACAGTGTTTGCTAATTAGTTTGTGGTTTGGAGTGTTCTTGTACATTGGAACCTGAGTTTGTGTGAATGAACGGTGGTATCTCCACACAGACCAGAATGACTGTGCACCACCTAGTGGAAGGTTACTGCAGTCATTTCCATAAAGAAGAAAGGAAAGGTCAGGAAAATAGATTTGGAGTTCCAAGGGACTTGACAGTAACTCCCCACCCCTCATTAAAAGTTACTTTTTAACTTCACGTTGTGTGATTTCTTGTAGTCAGAGTACGTCACATTATAGATTCAGAAAGTAGAGACAGATACAACATAAATGTGAGAACTTTGCATATATCACACAGAATTAACATCCATTTGTGCTTAATGGACAGACACAAGGAAGGAACCCATAAATCCTAAGATCTCAGATGAAACCCTTTCATTTATACGTGGCAGGCAGAGACTAGGGCTACAAGCTACTTGCAATTGACTTGGCTGTCTAGCAACAATATTTGTTTATACACAGTGGTAGCAAGTTACCAGATGGAAATGAATGGTTTGAATTTTTTTTTTTTTTTTTACTACTTTCAAAGGTGGAACAACAGCACTAAACAATTGGGCTGAAGATTTTTAACAATAAAACTTTCAAGATGAGAGCGGAGAAAGCCAGACAAAAAGACTGTTTACAGATAGTAATTATTGCTTCTGTGAACATTTAGAATTTGATGCCCATTCTCAAACAACTACTAGACTTTTGGCAAATCTACCCTATAATATACATATTGCAGAATCTAGTTTAAGCTGAAACTGGTGGAATAGCCTAGTTGGAGTCCTTTTTGTAGATTAAGCTGATGAGCATTGAACAATTAGATCTAGTACTCATTATAATTTGAAATAATTTGGAAATCTCCTGGATTAAAATTACATGCAATATTACCATGTAGACTGAACTCCCAGAGTGAAAATGATATTGTGGCAGAGCCCACTGACAGGCAGAAAAATACTCTACACAAATGTGATGGTGGTATTCATTTTGAGTGTTCATAACAGGTGCGGGTGGGGTGGCGGGGGCAGAGATACAGACACAGAGATACACAGAGACACATGTGTCTGCACGTGTGTGTGTGTGTATGTGAGTGTGTTTGTGTGTGCGCGCGTGTGTTGTAATTTAAATCTGTGGATATCTTAAACACCCGTGTCAATTTTTGCATTTTTGGCATTGAGTATGATTATTTTTGATTGAGGAAAACCTTACCTGGCCATTTCATTCAAATATCTCTTACCAAGCCATTTTTCCATGAGCCTGTAGACATCAATCACCTTTGTTACTAAATCTTCCAGGACGGACAAAGCTTTCAACTTTATTAGCTCAAGTCGAAATTGTGCGGCTTGTTCTATTTAAAAAGAGAAACTGAATTCAGAAGGAGAAACATTATGCTTTTTATTCATATGCATTTGTATTTTGCAGATACAGGAACACAGAGTGGGGTGATTTAGAAAACAAAGTAAGAGGAAGAGCAAGGGACGTGAGGCATAGTGATGAGGGAGGGACACAGTCATAGTATGTCACACACATGCATAACATGATCATAATGAACCTTACTGTGTAAAATTAACACACAATATAAATAAAAGACAAAAGGAGATTTTAATACATTATACCTACATTGCTCTTACATAAACCAAGCCCACTTTTTATACCTATCATACTTTGGTTTATAAAGCTTTATTTAATTCGTGAATATGGCTAAGGTGGCATCCATCACAGAGCGAAGCTAAATGAATCACACTGTAAAGACTTTTGTGGATTTAAACTAAGTTCTTCTTGAGCTTTAATAAGTTTGGTACCTGGAAGATCAGATATTGATCCTTTCTTACCCACACTATAGCTTGAACTATGCTTTCTCCCACTTCTGTTGCCCACTTCAGTTCCAAATCTACTTCCTTCTCAGCAGCACTCTGAGGCACCTGAGTTATCTCTCTTCCTACAGTTTCCAGGGCAATGACACTTCTGCCCAGGATTCATTATTACTCAGCTTCCACAGGGAAGGGACCTTATCTTTGTTGAGGAGGGGTCTATTGGACATTCCATGATCAGGCTTCTAACTCAAGTCTACTTCCTCCTGGCTTCTCCCCTGAACAGGTTTTGTATCTTCTCTGCTTTGGCACACATCTCTGCTCTCTATTCCTGGCCCTGGCTTGTCTCCTGAGCACATTTTTCCATACTTTTCTGGTTCAGGCCACATTAGTTCTGAGAAGGCTTTCTTAATGCCTCCCCACCTTGTCCCATAAGCATGCTTACACCATCACAGAGTATTATAAGTGACTGCTTTCATCTATCTTCTTTTAGCTTTATTATTGTTTTGGTTTGCTTTTATAAAGCTTGTGCATGTGCATGTGAGACTCCAGCCACCATAACAGGATGAAGCCTGCAGTGAAAAACCTGATAACTTTTGTAGCATGAGGAATTAAAATTCATCACACTGAGGATGTTTTTTTTCACGTGAATTCAAAGATGGGGCTTATTGGAAAACACTAGAAGCAGATGTGAACACAGACAGTGAGCAAAGAAACATGTGTTCTCCTCTCCAGATGCCTCACAGCTCCCTGGCTTCAGGTTACTTCTGATGTTTTTTTGCTGGATTAAGGGAATGGTTGGTGGTGGGTAAAGGGGTGAAGGGAGAGAAAGGGAGACTACACCAAGTACCCTCTACCCCACCAAGGGCAGGCCCATTGACTTGGGCTAATATACAATCTTGGCACATCTCAAGCTGACTATAGGAGGACTGCTGATGGAAAGACAGAAACTTGCTTTCATCGTTCTTCAGGAACCTACTTCCTGTCTGCCAAGAAGAGCCACTTCTCAACTGATGTTCACCACATGCCAAAGGCACAGGTTGTAAGGCCCCTCCCCCACCACCTTAAACTTCCAATTCATTTTCTTTGTAGCCTTGCCTCTGCCCTGGCCCTTGATCGTCTGACCTTGTCTTCTCTTGGATGCTTTGGACATCCTCCCAAAGCCTTTGGCTACTATATCTCTCATATATCTAATGAAAATCGTCTTCTCAAGCATGGACCCTTTGTTTTGGTTGCTTTTCTGTGCCCTTGCTTACATTATGGTTCTGTCAATGAGGATATTGGCAATGATTCCTTTTCCATAGACTATCTTTGGTCTATTCCTAATATTCCAAATTCCATATTGATTTGTACTAATCAATCTCTTTGGGAGAATGTGGGAGAACAGGTCTTGCAGTCATTTGAGTACTGGGAAGAAAGCCTTTACATTTTGGAGAAAGAGATGTGAAGATTGATTGGCCCTTGTTCCCAACTTCACTCTCATAACTTATGGGCTTTGGCCAGGACTTCTTTTGGTTTACTTTTGAATATGATTTTTTTTCGCCTGCATAATATATTTGTACATCACTTTTGTGCCTGGTGCCAGCAGAGATCAGAAGAAGGTACTGGATCCAGTGGAAACTGGAGTTATAGATGGTTGTGAACCACCATGTAGGTGCTAAGAATTGAAACTGAATTCTCTGGAAGAAAAACAGTCAGTGCTCTTAACCACTGAATTGTCTCTCCAGTCCAAGGACTTATTTTTTCTTAGCAAGAGGAGTAACATTCTTTTTTGTGATATTAAATCATTTGTATTAGACAGCTTCTACCTAACCTGGACAATCATACCAATTTGCAATCTATTTTTCTTTCTAGTCTTTGAAATTTGAATTACAGCCCTTGCTTTCTTTTTCTTCTTTTCTAAAGCTTTCTGATAGCCTGCAGATACTTTAAATAGATTACTTAGGGAATCAGGCACAGTATTGCATTCCTATATTCTTTGCACTCAGGAGACAAATACAGGAGAATTGTTAATTCAAGAACAGAGAGAGCTACATAACAAGTTTGAAGTCAGACTGGGCTACAAAGTTAGACCTTGTCACAAACAATCAGTCAGTTAGTCAGTCAGTCAAACAATCAATCAATTAATCAATTTAATTAAGTTTAATTAAATCCAGACTCATCTAACTCATATGACAGCATAGTAGCCAAGGCTGGTTTTATGGACAAAAGAAAAGCTATCTGAATGCTGTGTGTTCAGTCCTTCTGCTTGAGTTTGAGATTCAGTCTGAGGCTACTGATGAGACCTGTGTCGGTTTTTCGGCTCCACTGAAAGCACGGTCTTACTCTATTCCTCCTCCTACCTTCTGTCTGCAGGGCAGCAAGATGTTCTTCCTTTATCCTGAGCCTCAGTTCATTCCTCTTTTCCATCTCAGCCATTTCCTCAGGTGTGACTGTGACTGGACTGACTTCTGCCACGGGGGATGATTTGCCTGAAACATAACTGAGGCGTGGTGAGTAAATGACCAACATTCGAGTTAATGGACTTGACTCTTGGAAGACATGGCTATGTAGCAAAATCCGTACAGCCAGGAACTGCTTAAGATTTTGAAACAAAGAACTTTGGGCTCCTTGGGGTGGGCAGGCAATGAAAGATTTAGTATCTTTCATTGAGAATTTTGTGAACTTTCTGAGCAGCATTCATAACAAAATATGGTGTGTTACATCGTAATAAAAGAACAAGGTTTAGGGCACATGCAGAAATGATCACAGGAAATAAAAATGCGATAAAATCAGGGTTTGAAGACAAAAAAATTCATCATACTCTAGTTGTCAGTAGATATTAGTCCCTTGCAGAATTATCACTTCCTAAGGGATTCTTTAAATTTAAAAGTGGTTCTTAGCTTTTTTGTTTGTTTTGTTTTTGGTTTCTGTTTTCTTTTTTTTTTTCTCAAGAAAAGACCAATAAATAACTTCAAAAAGACATGGGTTAAATTTAGCAATGCTCAAGAATATGCATCCAAATTAATTACCCTTTAATTTCTGCCCACCTACAAGTAGTTCAATGACTACGTAAATCGATTGGAAATTAAGTGTCTGTGGACATTTGTTGAGAATCTACCCAAGGCAAAGCGATTCTATTTCAGGCCGTTTGTGAATTTCTACCCGGTTCAGTAATTATTCTCAAGGGTATGGTCACCAGGGTCTTAAATCATATGGAGGAAAAAGAAGTAGAGTAAGGAACTGTGAGGGGATCGGTATATTTGCTGTACTAAGAGGTATAGATTTGCAAATAAAGGAGAGATTTAGCCTCTGCATTTGTTTTATCATTGAATAATTAAAGACTGGACTTGGCCACTTAACTCCATTAAACAAATCTTCCCTTTAAATGCTGACACGTTTACATGAGATGGACTAAAGTGCCATGTGCTTTAGCAAAGTATCTCTCCTTCCCTTTGCTTCCAGGGTCACCACTACCTACCTCTTCACTGCTTCTCGCTCCCATATCATATGCTTTTGGTGTCCTTCATAGAGTGCTTCCCCACAGTGAGTGTGTAATAAACATGCAGTGATAATCTGTCACCTCAAATTATATATATATATATTCCACATAGAAACATTGAGAGGAAAAGATAACATTCAGTGCTGTTGCTTATGCTCAGTGGGAGGTTGTATCTCTCTGCCTGTTTCCCTTGTTGTTATCCCTTCATGACTCTGAGGCAAAGATTTAGGTAGGCATGTTCCAGTAGGGAACAATTTGCTTAGATTCGAGTGCCTCTGAGACCTGTAAATGCAGAGCTTTTAACTTCTGCAGCAGGTATTAGCCCCTCTGTACAGACATCCCAGGATATGAGTCTTAATAAGGATAAAGCTGCCTTGAATACTATTGCTGGTTACATCTACATTTTGCTAAAATGAGTTAGGTCGTGCTGATATGCAATGTGGTTTGCCAACTACAACCACAGCCCATAGACATTTGGGTCTATAGTTTAAAATAATTACTAGCATTCAAGTGGCTTAGAGGCTAACCTGCCCCATTAATAGCTTATTTTTCTACCAAGAAGAGGTTTAAAGTGACCTGTGGACCAGGTCCTAGTGCCGTGAATACCTTTTCCTTTCTTGTCTGTCTTTTTCTTCTTGGGTGCTTCTTTCTCCTTCTTGGCTTTTTTATTTGCACCTGACTGAGGAGACTTTTCTTTGGAATCTAATTGGGGTGGTTCTTTTTCTTCCTCTGTGAGCCTTTGGTGAACTTCAGCAGCCACCTGTATGGTAGCAGTATTTTCAGTTAGGATGGCGTTCAGCAAATATGATGATCACTTAAATTTAGTCACTCAGATTCCACTAGAGCTTCAGTCCACTGTAAACAAGATACCCATCTCTCACCCTTCAAGGAACACACAGTTCTACGATTAGATGATCCAGCCCCCAAGTGCTATCCCCTGCAGCTGTCTGAAAGAAGGCTCCTATCTACCTAATCCATGGTTTCACAGGTTCATTTAGTTTTGTCTCCACTGATAAACTAGCCTCTCCATCTTAGGCTTGAAAGCCATCATACAGTAAAAACTAACTTGATTCAATCCTGTTTATGATTAAATCTGTTTCTCAAGGATTGAGCTATGCCCAACCTGTAACCTTAACTACAGATGCTTCTGTACTGCCAATTACAGGAAACAGGAGCCATGTCTTCATTTTAAAGGGCATTATCACTACCTTGCTATGACCACCATTTTGTGACTACTTTGTTATGACTGTCTTACTATGACCACCTTGTTACTATTTTGTTATGACCGTTGTGTTACTAATTTGTTATGTCTGCCTTGTTACTACCTTGTTATGACCACCTTGCTATGAATACTTTGTTATGACCACTTTGTTACTATCTTGTTATAACAACCTAGTTATGACTACCATGTTATGACCACCTTGTTACTACTTAGTTATTACCATCTTTTTATGATCACCTTTTTACTATCTTGTTATGACCACCTTGTTATGATGACCTTGTTATGACCCCTTGGTTTCAGGAGGATGTTATAACCAAGTTGTTGTGCTTATGTTCTGTTCCTGTAACCTGCCTATTTGCCTGCCAAATCCCCTACTTGGAAACTGTCTACTCCTGAACTATAAAAATCCTTATGTTCCACATGTCTAAAGCTGATCTTCTGAAGCCTGTGTTAGAGAGTGACAGCTCATGTGTACAAATAAAAGGCTTGCTTTAATTAAGTTGGCTATGATTTGGGATGGTGGTCTTTTTCCTCACATCTGTCAGATTAACTGCCTCTATAATCATAGCATTGCATTTTCTTCTAAATTTCTGTCATCTCTTGCCTCTAGGACAGGCTTTTCCCCCCTATTTATCAATTTATGTTACAGTTCCCTTTCTATTGCTGTGATAAATACCATGAACAAAAGCAACTTGAAGAATAAAGAGTTTGTTTGGTTTACATCTCCCACTGGCAGTCCATCATTAATGGAAGTCAAGGTAGAATCTCAATCAGACAGAGTCAGGAACTACAAAGGGACAAAGGGACATGGCTTATTCCTTTGCTTCTCATGGCTTGCTCATCTTGCTTTCCTTTCTTTTTTTTTTTTTTTTTTTTTTTTTTTTGATTGTTACTTTGTTCTCTTTTTTTTTGTTTTTTTGTTTTTTTTTTGTTTGTTTGTTTTTTGTTTTTTTGTTTTTTTGTTTCCATTTTTTATTAGGTATTTAGCCCATTCACATTTCCAATGCTATACCAAAAGTCCCCCATAACCCCCCCACTCCCCTACCCACCCACTCCCCCTTCTTGGCCCTGGCGTTCCCCTGTACTGGGGCATATAAAGTTTGCAAGTCCAATGGGCCTCTCTTTGCAGTGATGGCCAACTAGGCCATCTTTTGATACATATGCAGCTAGAGACAAGAGCTCCGGGGTACTGCTTAGTTCATATTGTTGTTCCATCTATAGGGTTGCAGTTCCCATTAGTTCCTTGGCTGCTTTCTCTAGTTCCTCCATTGGGGGCCCTGTGGTCCATTCAATAGCTGACTGTGTCATCTTGCTTTCTTAATCAAGCCAGGATAATGCCCTCTAATGCCAATTATTACCCAAGGAACTTTCCAACAGAGCTGCCTACAGAACAATCTGATAAATGCAATTCCCCAAATGAAGTTGCCTTTTCTGAGATGCCTCTAGTTTATATCAAGTTGACAGAAAAACAACCATTAACCCTCAGTGGATTTTTTTTTTTTACATTTTAATCTTGCTTAAATATTATCCTATAAAATTGCTATATTATAAAAGCATGCATGTTTACATATTGTGTCTGTGCACTATAGATGACATGAGATACAAATTTCATGTCCACATAGCCAGTTCAGGAGAGTGTAGGTTGAATCACATACACTTTAATGCTGGATTTTCCATTCTAACTCTTGGGTGTCAAGAGTTAAGATTCATTGCTTATGGAGATAATATTTGCCACTGGCTAATGTCATAGTGCTAGCTTCCTCTACTCTCTGACTTTCTGTGTGTCTCCATTGTAGTTAGTCCTTCTCTCACTACCACAAATGTTTGAATTATAGTTGTATTATCACTCCATGCTAGTCACAGATGGGGAAATTCTGTCCTCATACTGAGAAGAGATGGAATTTTACAGGGTCCCCCTCCCCCTTTGCCCCTTGTCTCTTTTAAGATGTTCTATATACTTCAGGTTATAGAAAGCCTTGTCTCAGGGTTACATAAGTAAACCCAGAAGATATTATAAACAAGAGAAGGATATTATAGATGCTAAATAATCTGACCCTTGTACATATACACATATGCAAAAATATTAAACTTATTAAAGTATAGAGCTGAGTGGTGGCTATCAGGTGTTGAGGGTAGATGGATAGGGTGTGAAGAAAACTGTCAATGAATGGGTAAAATGTCTTACTCAGATGAAAGAAATCTGATGGCCTATTATATAGCATGGATACAGTAGTTAATGTATTTTATATTTGAAAATTTAAATGTTTACTCCAAAAAATTGATAAGAAGGTGAAATGATAGATGTTTTATTAGTTTGGTTTATCATTTTAAAATATCTATCACTATCAAAATATCAAAGTATAAGCAAAAAAGATATATAATTACTGTTTGTAAATTTAAAATTTAAGATCTATCTATCTATCTATCTATCTATCTATCTATCTCTATAGAAAATCTCTATCTAAGTCCTATGCCACCAATGTCCTTCTTGTTTTTAGAAATACTAGAACTAAGTACTAAATTTATTTGACTCTGGCAAAAGTGAGGATTATTTATGAGAACTGAAAAAAAAGATTTCAAAGAAGGATATAAAAACACATGCATTTTGGAAGTCAGAAAATGAGAATCAATAAGATTATACGTATCTATACAAGCAAGCACTTTGGACGTCTAGATCTGATGTGATTTCTGAGACTAATAGAATGAGAAGAATTCAAAAAGAGTAAGGGAGATACATACATGGACATATAGATAAGGCTCCCTCCGAAGCCTTTGCGATTTTGTTTGCCAAAGGCCAGTAAGTTGCTGCCTTTTTCAGATGCCTGACATATTTCATGCCCCATGGCCCAGCATGTCACACTTGCCAATTTCTCCATGGACATTAAGCCTCATCACCTGCTAATAGGCTTCATATTCTTGGACATATTTGTAAGCCTTATGGAGGACAATGTTTGTAACTGATAGATTTTTCTTTTAAAATTGTAATATGTCACAGAATAATCGGCCAGCAGCACTTAGAGAGACAGAAAAGCTACATAGAAAAAGCCAGTTTGGTTGGAGGGCCCAAGTGATGACCCCTCAGTCCCACTTGGGAGGGAGAAGAAAGCAATCACAGCACAATGGGGGAGGGAGGGAAGGACATAGGAGGGAAAGTGGATGAGGTGGGGGGGGGGGGGGGGAAGAGGGGAACCAGATCTCGTATTGGAGGAGAGAAAAGGACTGAAGCCCTGAAAGGCAACAGAAAAAAAATGGAAACAAGTAACCTTGGAGGTAGGAGGTTGGGGGGACCCTCCAGAATGTACCAGCAACCTGGGAGGTGAAAGATTCTCAGGACTCAAAGGGAGGGATCTTACATGAAATGACCAAAAGTAGGAAGGGGGAACTTATAGAACTCACTTCAAGCAGAAAGATGGGGCATCAAGTGAGGGAGGGGGTTGCCATCCCACAGTTAAAACTCTGACCCATAATTGTTCCTGTCTGAAACAACTGCAGGAATGGAAATAGAAAGGATACTTGAGGCCCAAAGTGGGATCCAGCTCAAGGGGAAGTCCCAAGGCTGGACACTATTACTAAGGCTATGGAGTGTTCACAAAAAGGAACCTGTCATGACTGCCCTCCGGGAAGGCCCAACAATCAGCTTTAAGCGTCAGATGCCGATGTTTATCCCCAACCAATGGACAGAAGCTGCTGACCCCTGTGGTTGAATTAGGGAAAAGCTGGAAGAAGCTGAGGAGGAGGGTGACCCTGTAGGAGGACCAGCAGTCTGAATTAACCTTGACTCTCAAGATCTCTCAGACACTGGACCACCAACCAGGCAGTATATACTAGCTGATATGAGGCCCCCAACACATATAGAGCAGAGGACTGCTGGGTCTGAGTTCAGTCAGAAAAGATGGACCTAACCCCCAAGAGATTGGAGGCCCCAGGGAATTTAGAGGTCTGGTGGGGTGGGGTGGGACATTCTCATGGAGATAAGGGGTGAGGAGGAGGTATGGGATGTGGACCATCAGAGGGTGAACTGGGAGGGGAATAAAATCTGGAGTGTAAAATAGATAGATAGGTAGATAGATAGATAGATAGATAGATAGATAGATAGATAGATAGATAGATAAAAAACAAGTAACCAAAGATTGGATTTTTATTTTTCCCATTTGATTCTTTGTATCACTATGTTCTATCTCCCTCTACTGAAAATTTCCCATGGTCCCTTTTCCAACCTCTGTGGTATTCGAAATGTAATACACATATCTAAGAATTTGAAACTATCATCTACAAATGAGATGACACACACCCAATATTTGTCTTTCATTCATTTAGAATGTAGAATTTTATGACTTAATTTTCCTTAAATGAATAGTACTGCACTGTGCACACACACCACATTTTATTATGGACATCCAGGTTGTTTCTGTTTCCTAGCTATTGTGGATAGAGCAGCAAAGAACACAGATAAGCAAGAATCTCTCTTGTGGCAAGCCACATGTGCCGTTGCAGGGTGGTGCTGGTTACCGCTGGCCACCACGCATACAAAGGCAGTAAAGTTTTTTTGCCAAGATGAGGTTTTGAGAGTTAACCAATCAGATGAGAGAGAAGTTAACCAATCAGATGAGAGACATGTTAACCAATCAGATGTGAGACATGCAAATGAGGTGGTAAGCATAACCCATGCATAACCAATCGGGTGTGAGACATGCCTCTCCTAGGCCTATATAAGCAGCACCAGTTCTGGGCTCGGGGTCTCTTCCCCTCTGCAATCAAGCTCTCCTAATAAACGTGTGCAGAAGGATCCTGTTGCAGCGTCATTCTTGCTGATGATTCGGGCGCACGCAAGACTCTCTCTTGTACAAAGTAGATCTTCTTGGATAAATGCCCAGGGGTGGAATCACTGGATCATAGGGTACATTTATTTCTAGCCCTTTGAGGAATTTCCACACTGATTTTCATAGTGGCAACACCGAGTCACATTCTAATAGTACTAAGGGATCCTCTTTCATATCTTCACAATATATATTGTCATTTATTTTCTTAATCTTAGTCATTCTGTTTGAAATAAGATAAAATTTCAAACAGTTTTAATTTGAATATGTCCGATTGCTAAGATATCTAACACTTAAAAATACTTCTTAGCCATTCATATTTCTTCCTCTGAGAACTGTACTGGCTAGTTTTCATCAACTTAACACAGGATAGCATCATTTTAGAAGAAGAAACCTCAACTGAGAAAACACCCCAACCAGGTTGAGTCAGTAGGCAAACCTGTGTGATGCATTTTCTAGATTGATTATGTGGTAGGGCCCAGACCATTGTGGTGGTCCTGAGAAGGTGGTCCAGAGAGTGAATAAGAAAGCAGGCTGAGCAAGCCATGAGGTGCAAGCCAGTAAGTAGCATCCTTTCATGGTTTCTGCCTCAGATCATGACATCAAGTTCTGCTTTGAGTTCCTTTCCTCACTTCCTAGGATGTGAAGCAACATACAAATTGTAAGATGTAATAAACCATTTCCTTAACCAAAAATGAAAGAAAGAAAGAAAGAAAGAAAGAAAGAAAGAAAGAAAGAAAGAAAGAAAGAAAGGAAGGAAGAAAGAAAGAGAGAGAGAAAGAAGTAAAGGGGAAAAGGGAAAGAAGAGAAGAGAAGAGAAGAGAAGAGAAGAGAAGAGAAGAGAAGAGAAGAGAAGAGAAGAGAAGAGAAGAGAAGAGAAGAGAAGAGAAGAGAAGAGAGAAAGCCAGCTTGGTTGGCTTGTTTTTGAATTTTTTTTTCTGCACAGATGACCTTTTGATAAAATGTATTTCATGCTACCTACTGTACTTTCAAGTTCTTGGTAAAGTTGAAAGCTTGATTGTTAAACAACCCCCCTTTAAATTGCAAGCAATTCATTCTTTTAAATTTGTTCTTGCAATGTAGTATATGTCAGCAATTTCCTCTAAAATTGATTTATCTCCTTGGCAAAAGACCTTGTGATGATGATGAAGGCAGTGATTATCATTAGTAGTTTCCTTGTCCACATTTCTCAAAGACCTCCAGATCTCTTTCAAAAATCAGCAGAATTTAGAATACATTCTTTAAAGTAGCTTCTAGGACTAGTAAGGACTTTAAAACGTAATGGTTTGACATTGTAGGTGTTAAATATGACTTCTCTGAAATCATTACCTACCTACCAATTAGAAAGCTTTGCTAAAAATTAACATGTCATTCAAAATGAGTAGCTTTTAGTAAAATTGCTCCTTAGGAAAAGCGTGAATCAAAGTGCAGTTCAGTCCAATTGCACCAATCTCACTTGGAACTGTTTGCCGACATCCATTTTCTGAATCACACCTCTCTCATTTGGAACTAAAAGTTCCTTTAAATGTTTGTTTTCTAACAAGTCACAGTTTAGTCATTCAAGGGTCTTGGTGCTAAAATCAAGAGTGATTTTTATTTTTTTGTCTGCTTTTAAATGTATGATATTAGATTTACAGAATTCTATCATAACATAAAATTCTGATTCACATATGTCATATTTACCTTAATAATATTAAGTGATCATTTTGCTATGCTTGCTATGAGACATTCCAAAGTACAAAAGAAAGATGCATACTTTTAAATAAATTTCTAGCAAGTACTTGTATTTATACTTTCTAAAGCATTTTCATATACACTTATCACTGAATTTCAATCATTTGAGAATTTTTCTCGTGTTTTTGGAGAAGAAATTGAAGACTTAGGGAGGCTACCAGATTTTTCAAAACTTAAAACAGGCCATGTTTAATTGTGACATATAGCTAACACTCTGGATCTATGTTCCCCTTTAAGAATGCAGTATTTTTCCCAGGTAGATTTGATAGATTTATGACCCACCCATTATATTTTTGAAGTTCAATTAACAATACAAATAATACATTGTCTTTCTAGAACGCCTGCACCTGCTTCCCATCCCTGGGACTTGGCACTCGTGGGTTTTGTGCTAGCCATTACTTCCATCACTGTCATCTTTGTATTGGCTTCAGTGTTGTGAGCATGGTGTCAGCTGCAGCAGCATCTCAAAACTGTACTGATAACTCAGGACCTTGTTAGGTGTGGGCATTGTACTAAATTACGGTATATGAAAAGTAATAGAACCAAGTTCAGTGTTCAGGAAAACATTAACGAGATAAAATGACAAAGTAGGGATGGGTTGATTGCTTAGTAGATAGGATGCTTGCTAAACAAGGATGAAGTCGTGAGTTTGAATCTCCAGAAATGATAAAATACTGGGCCCAGTATTGGCCCTCTGTAGTCTCAGTGCAGCAAGATTGTAAGGGAAACAGGAGAAGGCCCTGAAGACCATGATATGGCTAGCTAGCCTGGCATGCATCTGTGTAAGAGGAAAGCACAAACAACAAAGAGACTGTTCCAAAGAAAATAGAAACTGTGCTGAGACACCCAAGGTTGTCCTCTGACTACTATACGCACACACTGTGATGTGTACATATCCACATTTATACACATAAACTGCATACAAACTTCATACACACACACATAGGGAGGGAGGGAGGGAGGGAGAGAGAGAGGGAGGGAGGGAGGGGAAGAGAGGAGAAAGAGAAGGAGAGAAGAGAAGAGAGAGAGAGAGAGAGAGAGAGAGAGAGAGAGAGAGAGAGAGAGAGAGAGAGAGGGAGGGAGAAAGAGAGAGAAGAGAGAACATGAGTATGATGAACCAAGTCACTGGGAGGAACATTAGAAACTACAAAGAGAAGAACTCATGAAGTCATGAGCATAGAAGGCATAGAAGTCAGGGGCTTCGGGAAAAAAAAAGGTCAAAATCAAAAGTATAAACTAGCTGTAATGACAAAACCAAACCAAACAAATAAAACTACAGAGGATCTAAGCAAGTACAAGAAGGAGATCCATATTAGAAGAGGAAAGAGTACTAAGATGGCACCATAATGGTACAGAGTAAAGTGAGCAAGCTTGATCCTCTCAGTAGGAAGGTTGCTGAGGTAGTAATGACCAGACATAGCAGAAAAGGCAGAGTCTCTGGGCCTCTAAGTCAAGATTAGAAACTCAATAATGGCTTTGGGAATGACCATAGCATACTTCATTTATATCATTAGTTAGAGAACATATCTGTACCTTATAAACATTGTGTTATTTTAAAATAACACCCTTTTACCAGGCTCAGGAACATCACAGAAGAGAAGGCACAAAGAGTGGAAGAACTGGAGACATGCAGCAAAAGTGATGTCTCCTGGAAGTGACAGAACCATTGTGTTCCCGGTGAGTTACACAGCAGTTGCCCAAGAGTGGGCCAGAAGCACTCCATCATGGGAGATATAAGTGTCCACGAGGCTTGTCACAGGAAGGGTGGAACCCTTTTAAGGGTTTCAGCCCCAGACAAGCAGCCCTTGCCCCACTGAGTAACTCCTCACCCACATCCAGGAAACTAACTTAGACTGAACAAAAGAGAGTTAGGAGGGAGACTCCTTGAGAGACAGTGGCTATAAAGAAGGGAACTGGATGATCAAAATAACTGAAATTCTTTATATGAGTATATTAACCAGAAACATTTTTAAAGATGAAAAATACTATATTAAAATTGGTTTGTTTCTTTGTTTGCTGTGTATATACGTGTGTGTGTGTGTGTGTGTGTGTGTGTGTGTGTGTGTGTGTGTGAATATGTGTGTGCTGTAGTATGTGCAGAAATCAGAAGATGACTTGTAAGGTCAGTTCTCCCTTCTACTACTCAGGTTCTAAGGATGAAACCCAGGCTGGTAGGCTTAGCAGTGAAGCGCCTCTACCCTCTGCTACATCTAGCTAGCCCCTTGCTTATTTGTTTGTTTAAACAATCTAATGATTGCCAGGTGTGGTGGTGCACACCTTTAATCCCAGCACTTGGGAGGCAGAGGCAGGCGGATTTCTGAGTTCAAGGCCAGCCTGGTCTACAGAGTGTGTTCCAGGACAGCTAGGTCTACACAGAGAAACCCTGTCTCAGAAAAAAAAAAAAAAAAACAAAAAACAAAAAAACAAAACCAAAAAAAAAAAAAACAATCTAATGATAATTATCTTTAGCTGTATCTTTTAAAAATATTATATAGTTGCAGATATATTTTGGATCTATTATCTTGATATGTGCCTTTTATTGCTTGTCCCAAATATTTTACCTTCTTTTGTATTATACTTGATAATTCAAAGAGAAAACAAATGTAACAAGAGTATTTTTTAAAACCCAAGATTTAAACATTACATATGTGTAGATATAATTTTATACATATTTGAAGCATGAATACTTGCTACATAACAAGAGCTGTGCTAAAGCTGCCCATTATGAGAATGAACCTATTCTTTTCTACCTGCATTTTGGTTGATTCTTGTAGTATATATCTTTGAAACTATTAAACCAGACTGTTGGGAAGTTTAGGATGAAAAACCTGTCTAGTGAACTGAACATCTTGTTTGGGGATAATCTTTACCTATAATGTACTTTTTGTAAATTTTACTTTGAGATTGTTTACATATAGTAAGTTATATAACTTACATATGAACAATAAGGTAGATGCATACACACACACAGACACACTCACATACACACACACACAAGCAAATGGTATGTAGATGAGAGCATATAGTCCCAGGTCTGAGGCAGATTTGTATACTCATGGGAACTAAGAGATGCATGTGAGAATGTTCACAACAGCTGTGTCCACTGACATCAAACCAAGTGTGGATCAGCAGCAACATCGTTACCCAAATTGTGATGCAGTCATGTTACAGAACACTGCATAACAAAGAAAATGAACAGAATAAGTATGAGATGACTTTAATGAATAATGTTCTAAAAATGAACACACACACACACACACACACACACACACACACACACACACACACAGCAAAGAGTCCATTTCCTGAAAACTCAAAGGCAGGCAGAACTACCATATATTGTATAGGAGTTACAGACTTCGGTTCTGAAAGAATGACTGAAAAAGCAAGATGGTAGTTCACTTAAGACAGCTAAGATTTGGATGACACCTGAGGAGACCTAACAGCTGCACAGCTGGTTTTACTAATTCCTGTGTACAGGGGTCATGAGTGCTTACTTTAGAGAGTGTGTGAAGCCAGGCAAATGCATTTTATGCATTTTCTTGATGTGAGCAATATCCACACTTAAACGTTCTTTGGAACAAGTATGACAAGAAAAGAGTTTGAAATTACTCTGTGAGAAACAAAAGAAAGAGATGAGTAGACCAAAAGAAAATTGGGGGAGAAAGGAGACCTCTTTGTTCTGTTTGGGATAAAGGCTCACAAATCAGACCCCAAAGGAAGCCAAGGAGGATCTCCCGTAAGATTACGAAGCAGGCTTCTCTTTCACCTCTTTCAAGAGACCTTTGATGGGGTCACTACTCTTTTATGATTAGAGTACTTCAATGAAATCAAAGAATGCTTGATGCAAAAGAAAACTAAAAGGCAAGTGGGGTAGAACAGAATCCAAGCAAAATCTTCCTACATTTCTAAGTGGGTATTAGTTCTCTACTGCAAAAGGATAATAATGCTTACTCTCTTGTGATTTAGAAAACAAACAAACAAACAAAGATCAGACAGGTTGAGGTGACAAGTCAAATGGCAAATTGGCTAACTGGGCTTTGTGTTTTCTTTCTTGACTTTGTAAAAGTATTTATTTCTAAGAATTATATTTCATTCTTTAAAACCAAAAGCAGTAGTATCACATTAAAAAATTAAGAACCAAAAACATTTCATTTCTGTTTTTTTTTCCTAGGAAATGGAAAAATATGGCCATGCTGGACCTCATTATTAGATGACCAAGTTGGCCAGTATAGTGTAGCACATGTCACAGTCAACAAGGGTATGATTTATACAGGGCCACCATCGTACCCTCCTTAACAATCTCTTGACCTTTAGTCCCCAGCTTTTGCTACCTAGTTTAGCAGTGAAATGAATTTAATATTGCCTCCCTTCTTACATGATTTCAAAGACTTGGTGACTATATCTCTTAACTTCCTACTTCTTTCAGGAAAATTAGTCCCTTAATAATCCCTTTAGAAGTAATAATAGTTTCTGAAAGGCATGCAATTTTTTTTTACACCATGACTGTGACTATCATATAAATGTTACACTTGGACAATGTTACCAACCCTGCCACCTAAGTAGTAGGATTGTTAACAAGAAATGCAGCCATAGGCACTGCTCACCATGTTAGAGATGGCTAATGAAGCCTGCTGCCAGGTGTCCAATAAAATCTTCTCATCTATTTCAAAGTTGGCTTCCAGGACTTCTAAAGGAGGATCAGATCTGCCCTTCAGAAATGTCCCCACCTTTGGCTTGACGGCAGAATTTTCTGGAGAATTGGATATTCGAGGAACTAGAGGAATTCTTTAGGGAAAAAAAAAAAAAACAAAGAAGCATTAAGGGTTTCATTGAAAAGATTTTATTTTTGTGACTGTGTTCTTTTGCTTTGTTTTGTTGCTTCGAATTACATTTCCAAAATTTTCCTAGAAGAATTAATTGAAAGGGATATGATTGGAAAATGCTGTATTCACATTTATATGGTCTATAAAAGCTTGCTAATAATAGGAAGCTCACAGCAAGAAACAATAAGACTTTTTTTTCAGATTTAGTTCTCAATAATTAAAATGGGAGTATTAGATAACAGTGATTATGAAGAGAGACTCTTCTTGTCATATCCCAGGGCACATACTTCCTGTGAGGGTAAAGTAAACCGGATGAAACGCATTCAAGACAGCCACTGTCACTTGGTATCCGGACATGCAAAATGGAACTAATACAAATCGGACTGGAGCTGGTAAACAGGGGTGATGACATTGTAATTGGAGTCATCCTCTGATGACAAAAATATACAAAGGGCCTTAAGTGTAGAGAAGGAATTGAGAAAAAGAAAAAAAAAAGAGTAACTCTAAAGATGACTTGATTGATGTTTTAAACAGAGAGTGAAAATCAGCAGCCAGAATAGTATTTGTTTTTATAGAGTGAGGAAGCAGGAGTCTGGAACAGTGGTTTAGAAAGATGATTGTGAACTCCAGAGAACAACTAGCTTGTTTTTGCTTGGAAGCATCAAATAAGATTTCTTGAACTTAACAGACTGATTTTCACAATGTGTGAAAGTTTGAATGAGACTTCTCAATATAGGTTCATATAATCAAATGTGTAATCCTCAGTTGGTGAACTGTTTGAGAAGGATTAGGAGTTTGGGATACGGTTGTTGGAGTATTTATGGCTTGGTTGTAGGAGGTGTGCCACTGGAGGTGGGCTTTGAGGTTTCAAAAAAACACATGTCAAGCCTGGTTGTTTCATCTGCTTGTTTTCTGCAGATCAGGGTATAAATCAGCTACTTCTTCCAACACCATGCCAGGCTGCTTCCTACGAGGATAGTCATGGACTAACCCTCTAAAACTGTAATGAAGCCCCCAATTTAATGCTTTCCTTTTATGCTTTGGTCATTCATGGTATATTCTCAGAGAAGTAGAATAGTATCTATAACCTAGTACTTGGAACTCTTATGATCTACAATAACTCTAACTGTAATGCATTGAAAATACATTCACTCATTGAATTGTATTTTAGTAACAAATTACTGCTAACTCAAAGCCATTCAAGTTCCAATAAGACCATATATGTGATCATCTCCAGACATTTTACATAGCATAACACTTTGATGTGTGAGACAGTAGCCATGGCCTATCATCTAGAAAAAGATTTTGAATTTATGACCCACTGATGTTCAAGCAGAATCATCTATCTGTATGGCCATGGGTTTTGAATTATTCACTTGGAAGAGCTCAGAGGCTTACTGCTTGTCAAAGAGTCTAAGAGAATGACTGTCCCTCCTCCATAATCTATCAATTGCCAATTGCTCAGCAAAAAAGGTAAGGCGATATGAGCTCGTCCCCTACCCATGACTGGGTGTCGACAGGCCTTGTCTTGTTCAGACATAGTACAGGCAAATGCAGCTCCTGTGGGCTTGTGTTTGCAATGGTACATCATGTCCTGATGGTAGCATTTTGTACCTTCTTTATCTCCTGTCTCTTTCATTCTTTCCTCTCAGTCCTTCTGTAGTATTCCCTGGGACTTGGATGGTGTGGTAGAAATGTCATGTTTAGGGTTGAGTGCTCACGTATTGGAAGTACTTTGAGCATCAGTGAGTCTCTTCCTCACGGGCAGGAGGGAGGGATGACTACTGTGTGAGGGAGCTGAGAGATGGATAGTGATAGTAATCAGAGCATGTAACACTGCCTAAAACCAAATTTAATCAATAAAACAGAAAAGGGATGTGCGAACAAGAATGAACGTGGACACATAGTAGCTCTCTATTAAAATTGTAGGTAGTTGTTCATGAGTAAGGGCTTAGAATTCATTTCTTGGGGAAAAAATCACTGTAGTACTGGTAGTTCTGTCACTATCTTGAGATATGAAATTAGTAATGGTACTTGAATTTCTGAGCCTCACTTGTTGGAAAAATACGAAGACATTATTGCGGTTGACATCATGACTAATCCTTTATCAACAAACACAACTGTTACTATGAAAATATGATATTGCTACCATTATTGTTATTTTAGGGTTGTTGGGTGGAATGAGGTAGAAAAAGTATGTGCAACTGCTTAACACTTTCCCTGTTCCTTTCTACATATTATGTATGGAGTGTGATTGCTTAGGTGGTGGGCTGGTTGGTGTCCTGACTGACTGACTATCCCAGAAGTTTTGTCAAAGCAGTGATTTGAGGTTAAGATCAGGAAAAAGTTCCTGTGAATAAAAAAAGAAAAAAGAGAAAAGAAAAAAGAACTGCCTGTTCTTCTATGGGCTTATTGTACAAGCCAGCATTAATAGCTTCCCCATTATGCCTGGTTTGCTTTTATGTACTAAGAACAGAATGCACTGCCACTCCAGACACTGAACTCAGTCTCTCTGGGTGATTCTAATGGTTCCTACTGCCACTGGTCTTCACTATTGGTTTTGATTTCAAAGTATTTTTTAGCAGCTTGCCCAATGCTATTAACTTGGGACAGGAAGAGGGTGCACGCTCACCTTCTGTGTATACAGATTATATATGTGTCTGACAGAAATATGATAATATTAGATGGAAGGATATAAGCATGGAGAAATGGACTTTAGGTCATTGCATAACCTAATGCAGTAATGACTTCTTAAGTTATTTTTGGAACAAGTGAGGGGAAAACAAAAAAATGGAGAATATGCAATACTCACAATTAAAATATTGTATATATGTAAGAGTGGGCCATTGTATATTATCCAATAACAAAAGAAGCCATCCTTTGTTGAGAGTTTGGGGACTAGATTTTTAAGTGTTCCAATTTCCAGACATGGTCCCATATACCTTGTTGATTCTATTTTCTGTGATTCTCACATGGACCCCACTTTTACTACAATGGAAATTGAGGCTTACATTGAGTTGCAGTGGCTTGACAGACAAGCAAGTTCTTATCCTACTTAGAGAGTCAGTAAGAGTTAGTCAGTGACAGATTCAGTATTTAAACTAGACCTATCTGGTTTCAAAATAAATTCATCATGCTATATTGTGTTTATACAACTCTTACACTTATGTTGACTGAGCAAGGTTCTAGGCAAAGGTCCTTTCATTAAATATAAAATACATAGCTCATATCCTGGAGATTCAGACATAGCATTCAGTGTCTACATATTGCTTTAGGAATCTAACTTCTGCTAGTACCTTCACCTTGATGCTGAACATTTTCTCTTTTCTCATTCCGTGCTGAGTGATCACCGGGAAATACTATTTTAATTTTTATTATTTTAAAATTTACTTCCAAATAACACATTTACTCCTAAATGATTTTGAATTTTGTTTTCAAGTGTGTTGTCTTAAGTCACATAAATAAAGTTAAACCAGATCTTAGTGTTTAATCGCTGGAAAACACACCATGGGGACCACTATCACTTCCCTTGCCCACCCTTTGTGATGCCATCTTCTCTATCTTCTCCAGTCTCTCAGAGTCTGAGTTATTGTCCTCCCTCCTCTGACCTCAGATGACTTATATGGCTAAAAATGTAATTGGTCTTTATCCTACAAAAAGTTCCCCTTTCTGTTGGCACCAATCTGATGTTAAGTGGTTGATATCTTTCAGTTTCCTGAGTCATGATCATATACTGCTGATCTTTTACTATTTCTCAGTTTCCTTGACTGTAAAAGAAGAATGGCAATCCTATCTATTTCTGTTTACATAATTCTCTCTCTCTCTCTCTCTCATTCTCTCTTGCTCTCTCCTTCCCTCCCTCCTTCTCTCTCTCTCTCTCTCTCTCTCTCTCTCTCTCTCTCTCTCTCTCTCACACACACACACACACACACACACACAAATAAACAATCAGGTTCTCTCATTTACATTCCTAATCCCTTACTAGAGATTTTTGGAGCTAACTGTATTTCTCAATACAAAGCTGATACCCAGAGGAGAATCTTGTGAAAAGTGACATAAAACAAACTATACCTTTATAACCAAAGAGTAAATATTAACTACTAACAAGATAAACAATCATATTACCTCAAGTTAATGTCACAGCAAAGTCTTTAGAAAAAGTTCGGTGTTTTAGAATATTTGGGAATTCTCATTATTATCTATAATATTATTATTATCTCATGATTTACAATTTAAAAACTCTGTGCTGTATGTTCAAAACAATTCTACTGTAACAAATATAGTGATCTGCATTACCTGAGCTGGCTTTCTGAAATTTCTTTACCATCAAGCTGAACCAATGGGACCCGAGTAAATTTCTTACTGTCTTCCAGAGGGATTTTGGATTCCATTGCTCTGTAATAATCTTGAAGGAGTCTTTTGGTATCTTGAAAACGGTTCACTTCTGCCTTTAATATAGAACGTGAATATCAATACCCAAAGAACAGACTAATCTGCATGTATTTCCATAATATGTACATGTCGGTTGAAAGGAATTTTCTAGAAAGAGCCATGATTATTTCTTTGTCCATAAAGTTTTAATAATTATTAAAGAAAGCAAACAACTTTGCACTTTGTATGTTTACTGAGTGAGATTTCACTTAACCAGGGTTATATGTTTTAATTGGTTTTATAGATGCTTCGGTTAACTAACTTCTTTGTCCTAGCGATAATTCAATCATCACAGGGCACCACACATACAAGACCAAAATAAAAACCACACTAAGTTCTATTCCTCTGGTACAATACAATCTGTTTGTGGAAACACGACAACCAAACCAACCGCACAAAGTGAAACAGTGATTCTCTCAATACAGTTTCTCTTCTTGCTTAACGTGAACAAGATAGACATAATTCCTTCTCTTCTCTGTGGGAGATGCTAGAAGAGACCTTGAAGGAAGTAGAGCCATGCAGAGGAATTGGTTGTAAAATGATCAGCAATAATACATGTGTGCTTGTTGTCTTCCAGTCAGTGACGGTTTGCCCTTGTACCACACAGGGGCTGCGCATGGGCTGGGCATGTGTTCCGTGAGTCCCTGCACAGTCCTAATGCTACAAAGGTAGTTCCTCCACTTCCAACCCATTCTTTCTCTATTACAGATAGTTCCTTGATTGAAGAAAGAAGGATTACGCAGCATTTTCCAAAGACAATTATGTGATTACCATGTTTTCTAGGGTAGCTTGGAAGGCAGCTTTGCATGGAACCCATTTGGGGAGGTAATTATCTAGTTGTTTGTGATCTAATATAGGTGACTGAAGATTTTCTGAAGGATCGTCATCTTTAGTCCCTGACAAACACTACAGCTTCTGATTTTGAGCATCCTGGATAAAATACAAGCTGCCCCAGTGATCTACTACTTGATGGATCATCCCATCACCGTGTTCTTTCTTCATGTGATGAACTGAAAGTTATTCTCCAGCATATCCACTCTTGGCTTTGATGAAGTTTATTGCGTAGTACCAAACAAAGCTATCTGTGTCATACCCGTGAAGTTAAACTATTAGGACAATATTGTTGAGACACTAGTGTTTCAGAAGGACTATTGACTCTGTGGTCACACCCAGTTCCTTCTTTCACTTACTAGGTGGAAGTATTGAGCAGATAGTGCCATCTCAGTTTACCTCAATTTCCTTATCAATGAAATGAGGATGACGACAGAACCTTTAGCATAATGCTGTTGTCATCGTTTACTGTGCTCTGGAAATTTCTGAGAGTAATGGCTGGCGTGTACTCTAATGTTTGAGTTTACTTTGTCTGCTGTGGGCATTGCTTCGATATCTTAGGATAAAAACCCCAAATCTATATATTAATGAATGGATACAGCCATATCATTCCACAAGAGTGGTTTATGTCTCTGACTCATGAAAGTGACTCGTCAGTCTGCTGTGCCTTCATCACTGGATCTCAGCTGCTTCTTTCATAAGCATTTGTTAAGACTGGTTTGCGTTATTTTCTTGCTATGCATTCAAAGTGATACCCTGAGCTCTTGTCTGATAAGTTTAGGCCAGAGCACTTGACTTCGTAATGTGTAAATTATGCATTTTGGAGCCAAGCATACTCCTTAATAGGCTTAATAATGTTCTTAATAATGTCTCAGTATTGTCCTTTGGTTGAAACTCTTTTTAATCAATCTTATCTTTACAATCCATGTAACACGACTACATAGTTTTCATTCTTCTGATATCCCGATTCCTTTAAACCTCCCATGTGGCTATAATATAGTTCTTCATCAGTAGGGAGTACACTTCAAGTCATTTATTTATTACCGGACTAATACTTTTGTTTCTGCGCATTCACACCTATTTGAGAAAGTCTGAATTAGACACATCAAGAGTTAATAATATAATATTGATAACAACATACTATAATGATACTAATATGAATGTAGGTTCTTTCAAAGAATCAGTTGTACTATATTTCAATTTTTTGAATGGGTATAAGGTGAGTGCAATGTCTGTGTCACAAAAGAACACGAACTGAGTTGTTTAGGCATCATGACACACCATTAGACACTAACTGCTACTTGAACAGAAAGTCTTCAGAACAAAAGTATATGATCTGATAACCTGGATAGCTACTGAGCAAATAATGGACATGGAGAATATGCAGTGTTGGCGCAATGAGAAGGGGAAGCATCCTAAGGTGTTTCCTAAGCATCCCAAGTGAGGTGAAACAATATATTGGTGCAAAATGGGACAGTCAAAGATTTACCTCATCATGTCTGACCCAAAACATAGCTCTGTCCTAAAGAATATGAGAGACATGTTACTCCAAGTCAAATATAAGTAGACTGTGAGGGACCATGGATTTAAGTTGCTCTAAATTGCATGTTTCATTGTGGAAGAAGCTTAAAAAATCTAAGACAGTAAAAAAAATGAATTAATGCATCTGTCAAATAAATTGATGGGCATATTAGTAGGTGTGTTATAGTTTAACAAAGAACAAAACAAGAACAAAAAGCACACACAAACGCCACACACACACACACACACACACACACACACACACACACCTGTAGTTTAGAGATGGAAACTGAAACTATGGGAAAAAAATACTAAGGTAGGAGCTACTATAATTCTTGAGGGTTTTCTGTTCTTTTAGGTTTCTGTTGACTTTTTAGACCTGCCCTTGGAGCAGGGACTGTCTCATTTGAGGCTAAAACTTCTAGAATTGAAGGGTCATCTGTTTAGAAAAGATTTGCTGAAAACCTACGATGTCTAAGTCATATCACCAGAGATACTTTATCATTTTCTAAAGTATCTTCTAAGTTGATCAGTTATGATGAGAAATGGCTCCCCTTCCATTTCCCCTATGAGCCACTAGTCTGTTAACAAAAATTAAGTAAGTATAGCTTGGCCATGATAGCTTTGATAGTCTCCTAAGCATCAATAATTTTAGACAGATTTGTTTGTCCAAGACTCTTAACCCCTAGCCTCCCTCAGGACATAAGGAAATTGATCCATTGTAAAAATTGTGTGTGTATGTGTGTGTGTGTGTGTGTGTGTGTGTGTTTGAAATGCACATTTTAAGACAAGCCCTTTTCTTTTTATCAGTTTTTTAATGCAGGAATGCCTTCCTCAAGATCCACAAAACCATCATTTCAAAGTATAGTTATTTCTCAAGGCAGATAGCATTTTAAGGCTCCTATATACAGGAAGGAATCTAACCTCCTATCTACACAGGCACATAGCAGGTGCACAAAATCACACTCTGACCCAGATAAACATGAAATTAAAAGTTAAAAAACTACAAAGCAAACACAATTGACCCCACGCCTCCATCCTGTATCAATCCTTGAGCTCTCAAAATCTGTGTCTATAGTCATTTTGTCTTGTGACATCTAACAGCTAAAGGCTGATATGTTTTTTTCCCCTGATCACAGCAATGGTACCCATGGTTGTAACGTAGCCCAGAAATTATGGTAGGGCAGATTTCCTTGGCTATTGTGGCCACCTTTAAGTATTCGAGAATCTGGTCAGGTAAATACCCCCGTTTCAGACAGCGTCTCTGCAATCTCACAGAAACTTCACAGGGACAAGAGATGTCCAGTAGCTGCTTGAGATTCAATGTCTGTATGATTGCTTGGCTGGGATAAAACAAACAAACAAACAAACAAACAAACAAACAAAACAATTTTTGTTAGCTAATTTTACTTGGCAAGGCAGAATGCGTACCACACAGAGAATGCATACCACACAAAATAAGCAAAATGAGCAAAAAATGATTCATGCTCAGACCCCTAACATTCCAGATGGACTTGTTCCCTGAGGAATAAGGTTGCAAAGAGAGCCTGTGTCACCATGCCCGGCTGTCCCTACCTGCATCAGGGAAAAGAAATGATTCATTGTGATTCCGATAGAGTCCTGCAGCCAGCTCTCATTAATGATATCAAGCCTCTCCTGTTCCGCCTCTTCCTTCCTCGCTTCACAGATGTCCCATAGGCGGTCTCGCAGATCCTGAGTGGGAAGAGAAACAGAGCAGCTGTGTATGAGAATCGTGCCTTGTACAACTTCTGTGCCATGGACCCGAGAGCCGTTGTTTCTGGAGATGTCCCTTTCGAAGACACACCTAACAAGTTTGTGCGTTAGATTCTTTTTTTAAAATATTTTTAATTAGGTATTTTCCTCGTTTACATTTCCAATGCTATCCCAAAAGTCCCCCATACCCTCCCCCGCACTCCCCTACCCACCCACTCCCACTTTTTGGCCCTGGCGTTCCCCTGTACTGGGGTATATAAAGTTTGCAAGTCCAATGGGCCTCTCTTTCCAGTGATGGCCGACCAGGCCATCTTTTGATACATATGCAGCTAGAGACACGAGCTCCGGGGGGTACTGGTTAGTTCATATTGTTGTTCCACCTATAGGGTTGCGGATCCCTTTAGTTCCTTGGGTACTTTCTCTAGCTCCTCTGTTGGGGGCCCTGTGATCCATCCAATAGCTGACTGTGAGCATCCACTTATGTGTTTGCTAGGCCCCAGCATAGTCTCATAAGAGAGAGCTATATCAGGGTCCTTTCAGCAAAATCTTGCTAGTGTATGCAATGGTGTCAGCGTTTGGAGGCTGATTATGGGATGGATCCCTGGGAGGATGATGCTCTTGTTCTCTCTGATCAGATGCCCACAGGTCTCACAAATCCACTTCTATCCCATTTTCCATGGATAGCTCTACTTGTGCGTTAGTTTCTTTGTTAAAGTGGTATCACTTTATGTGAATTTAAAAACAAAACAAAACAAAACAAAACAAAAGCAAATATTGTTGGTGGGAAAAAAATACACTTTTACATTTGAACCAAGACCATGAATTTGTTGCTTATCACAAATACAGCATCCTTTGACAAAAAATTGTTTGTAATGGGGATGATCAACAACAGCTCAGCAGCATACCAGGCTGTGGCCAGTAAGGAAGAATGTGAATAGGATAATGTATAACATCATATTTACACATAGCAATAGGCCTATAGTATGGGCATTTGGGAATATTTCATTTGTTTTATAATTTATATATAAGTATACTAAAATTATAGTGGTTCTGAGTATTGAGTTCTTCTTAAATGTATTGTTGACATATCTGATCACCCAGTAAATGCCAGTAAGCAGCATTAATTAGCTCATTCCTTATCTTTATTTTTATTAAGAGAATACTGGGTCATAGAAAAGGTGTTTTCCTCACGTGAGTAGATGGTAAAGCTAGGATGTGAATCTTTGGGCTCGAGTAATGTATAGCACTAAGTTATGCTCCAGAAGTGATATTAGATAAGAGTAGAATTTAAGACATCAAGTACTTTAGGGGCTGATGTGGCTACACTGTTTCTAGGAATAGACAGCCCTGCAGGTACACTTTGTCATTCTGTCTTCATGCATTGGATAATGCTTCCTTGGAGAAGCAGTTTGCTGATGACTTTAGGTGCTTGTATATAGATTCCTATGCTGAAACCTAACACATTAACCCATTGGCTATATTTCTATGGCTATAAAATGGGATTGTTACTGGCAAGTACCTAGGATCACTGCTGTGTGGATAAAATAGGAGAGTGGCAGCAACTGCTGGATGCTGAGTATTTAGAAATGGTGGTTGCTGCACTATATAGTCAGTGTGTCAAAATCTGTTGCATTGAAAGAGGATAGAGGTGTCTAAGCTACAGTAGTGTCAGTTTCATTTTCAAAGATCACCTATGCACAAAACACAAAAATATAAAAGGGTAGAGCTGAGTTTTCAACTAACATTCCCTATATCACTTTTAAAAAATGGACGTGAAGCCTGGTGTGGTGATAAGTCTTTCTTTATGCCCAGCAATTGGGAGGCAGAGGCAGGTGGAGCTGAGTTTGAGGCCAGCCTAGTTTACAGAGTTCCAGGATAGCCAGGGCTGCACAGAGAAACCCTGTCTCAAAAATAAACAAATGGATGTACTTATCCCAAACCTAACTTTTTTCATAGGCATGAAAAGAAGGCATGTTTTGTTTAGACTTCATAATTTTCTCTACTGTGTGATCCTGCTGAAAATCCACTGTTTAAAAGTCTGACAGTATTTTTGATGAGGCTTATTATGTCCAAACATATTGAACCTTTCTCAAGTAGAAACCATGCATCCTTGGAGGAGCAATTTGATGAGGAGTCCCTTGTATATATTCTAATAACCAAAGCTTACTCAGACGAATGTGTGTTGCCTTGTTCCCACTTTGCTCTTCCTGTCAGCAATGCCTTTGTCTATATACAGGTTGATATTTTAATTGTAATATTTAAATTTCTTACTTGCTCATTAGTCAAGGTTTGTTTTTTATTCTCATTAATTCTGTTCTCCTTTTCTCAAATTTAACTTCTATATTATTTTTGAAATTATATTGATTTATATTCTTTCATGTATACAGAAAAACAATCAAGCAAAGTAAATAAATTCACTAAGTACAAACATGTGTATCTATGTAATCTAATGCTGACATCATTCAGGATCACCTTAAAATATCTGCCTAGCTTTCTCTAAACACTAAAATGAGATTTCTATCATGGTTTTATATTTTAAATATTAAAAGTAAATTGTGAAGTTGTAAAAAATGGTAAAAATAACCGTGAAGTTATATTTAATACTAGATTGAAGTCTTTTAAATTGGCCACTACTGACAATATAATAAAAATTTCTAAATTAATTATGTGAACATTAAAAACTTTCTGCATAAAAACTCACTTCAATGCCAACATCAGACTTGAAATATATTTATAATATATTATGAGTGAATGGTTTTTATTCGTAATGCATGACTATAAATAAAATGTTAAAATAATTGAGTAAAAGATTGTGTTTGTCTAAGATCTTTGAGACATTGAAAACTTACAAATTTTTATATTCAACTTAACTTAAAAATTAATAATAGAGAGATCAATGTTACTTTAAACAACAGGCTATAGGAATGAATCTCATATTAGTTATATAGTATATCTAAATTTTTGGCAACTTAATGGGTAAAAATTAAATGTTTTCTTAAAATTATCCCAAGAAAACTGTTAATTAATAATGTTAATCATTATTAATGATGTCAATATGTATATAGCTGGTTGAAATGTTATTATATAATTTTATATTAAATTGACACAAAATTACATATTAAAATTGGCCTATAAAAGTTTGTTAGTGAAATATGATTAATAATAGAAACATCGTCAACAAATTATAATAATGTTAACTAGCCATACCACTTAGTTATAAAATTGTTGCTGTAGTTGAATATTTATTCACAAAAAAAACAATTTTGTATTGATGAATAAAAGTGTTGAAAGCTATATATGTGCTGTGTACCATTTTTTGAAAATATTTAGGAATGGTTAAAGCGTATTTGCGTGTACCTAGGGAATAACCATAGCAAATATTAGTAGGAATTATGGACTTGGTCATTTTAAGTCTAATTTATACTCATGATTTAATTTATCTACAATAAACATGTGGTACATTTGGATTTTAAAAAAGAATAAATAATATATCCAGACTACTAAATTTCCCCATTTTCTACCAACAACTATCTATAAGAAAGAGACTTTAAGGGTGGTTCTATGAGAGGCGGGAAAGAGACAAAAGGCAGTTGTAGGATTTACTCGGATACATTATTTTGAGAAATGTTTAAGGACAAGTAATAGGTGAACACCTCTTAGGTGAAAGCTTCTGGCACCGCCCTGTCATCCAGGCCACCAGGCTGCCTTGCTGTTTTTGTGAGAGATGGCGACTGTTTTCCCAACTGGTCTTCTTGACCTTTATGTCACTACAAGAGCATTTAAAACCATATACCTAGGTTTCCTGTCTTTCCTATCAAGTGACCTAAGACCTTAGGTCATATGGTTCCCTAAAATCTCTCTGCCCTCATCAGTAACCTCTCACCTATATTCACTTTGCTTTCCAGTCCTTGAGATTCTTCATGCACATCAAGACTTGTGATCTCTATGCCTTTGTTCTCCTTTATGATTGATTAACCTTCCTCTGTGCATGCATGGAGTTCACTCCAGCATTTTGGCTCTCAGTCCATTCAAATATCTTCTAAGTAGGATTTCCACATCCACAACAAGAAAATTAGTTACAGAGATGCTTCAACCTCTTGCCTCTTTTCGTAATGCCATCATAGACTTAAAAGACAAACAAACATAATAACACACTCACATTTACTGGGTTTTGATTATTCTGTCTAGATAGAGAATCCACAACAGAAATGAGGATACACAGTCCAGCTTAGTAAACTAATTAGTTTATCGTGGTTACTTAAAGGGGTATGGGGGTTACTTACAGAAGTGTAAATGACTCAAAGCTTATCAAGCATGGGTCCTGGCTCAAAAAACCTGAAAGCCTGGAGCTCACTGCATAACTTGCAAGTAGCTTGATGGATTAAAAAATATCTCTTCCAGGTGGTTCAAGCACTCTCTGCCTCTTCTAGGCAATTTGGCTTGTCAGAACCTCTTCTCAGAAGCATGGCTAATCTACCTGTCCCACGGTGGGAGTGCCTTTCAATAGTTTTTAGTGCTTATATAAGCTTGGGGATCCAGAGGTCCAATGTATCTGGTCAGTTTTTGGAATTCTTTTAACCAATATTAATTGTTTTTTGAGAATTTCATACAACATATTTTTAAAATATTTTATTAGGTATTTTCCTCATTTACATTTCCAATGCTATCCCAAAAGTCCCCCATACCCTCCCCACTCCCCTACCCACCCATTCCCACTTTTTGGCCCTGGCATTCCCCTGTACTGGGGCATATAAAGTTTGCAAGTCCAATGGGCCTCTCTTCCCATTGATGGCCAGCTAGGCCATCATTTGATACATATGCAGCTAGAGTCAAGAGCTCTGGGGTACTGGTTAGTTCATAATGTTGTTCCACCTATAGGGTTGCAGATCCCTTTAGCTCCTTGGGTACTTTCTCTAGCTCCTCCATTGGGGGCCCTGTGATCCATCCAATAGCTGACTGTGAGCATCCACTTCTGTGTTTGCTAGGCCCCGGCATAGTCTCTCAAGAGACAGCTCTATCTGGGTCCTTTCAGCAAAATCTTGTTAGTGTATGCAATGATGTCAGCGTTTGGAAGCTGATTATGGGATGGATCCATGGATATGGCAGTCTCTAGATGGTCCATCCTTTCGTCTCAGCTCCAAACTTTGTCTCTGTAACTCCTTCCATGGGTGTTTTGTTCCCAAATCTAAGAAGGGGCAAAGTGTCCACACTTTGATCTTCGTTCTTCTTTAGTTTCATGAGTTTCACAAATTGTATCTTATATCTTGGGTATTCTAGTATCTGGGCTAATATCCACTTATCAGTGAGTACATATCATGTGAGTTCTTATGTAATTGGGTTACCTCACTCAGGATGATGCCCTCCAGGTCCATCCATTTGACTAGGAATTTCATAAATTCATTCTTTTTAATAGCTGAGTAGTAGTCCATTGTGTAAATGTACCACATTTTCTGTATCCATTCCTCTGCTGAGGGGCATCTGGGTTCTTTCCAGCTTCTGGCTATTATAAATAAGGCTGCTATGAACATAGTGGAGCATGTGTCCTTCTTACCGGTTGGGACATCTTCTGGATATATTCCCAGGAGTGGTATTGTGGAATCCTACGGTAGTACTATATCCAATTTTCTGAGGAACCACCAAACTGATTTAAGTGGTTGTACAAGCTTGCAATCCCACCAACAATGGAGGAGTGTTCCTTTTTCTCCATATCCTTCCAGCATCTGCTGTCACCTGAATTTCTGATCTTAGCCATTCTGACTGGTGTGAGGTGGAATTTCAGGGTTGTTTTGATTTGCATTAAGGATGTTGAATATTTTTTCAGGTGCTTCTCTGCCATTCAGTATTCCTCAGGTGAGAATTCTTTGTTCAGCTCTGAGCCCCATTATTTAATGGGGTTATTTGATTTTCTGGAGTCCACCTTCTTGAGTTCTTTATATATATTGGATATTAGTCCCCTATCTGATTTAGGATAGGTAAAGATCCTTTCCCAATCTGTTGGTGGTCTTTTTGTCTTATTGATGGTGTCTTTTGCCTTGCAGAAGCTTTGCAACTTTATGAGGTCCCATTTATTGATTCTCGATCTTACAGCATAAGCCATTGCTGTTCTATTCAGGAATTTTTCCCCTGTACCCATATCTTCGAGGCTTTTCCCTACTTTCTTCTCTATAAGTTTCAGTGTCTCTGGTTTTATGTGGAGTTCCTTAATCCACTTAGATTTGACCTTAGTACAAGGAGATAGAAATGGATCAATTCGCATTCTTCTACATGATAACCTCTAGTTGTGCCAGCACCATTTGTTGAAAATGCTGTCTTTTTTCCACTGGATGGTTTTTGCTCCCTTGTCAAAGATCAAGTGACCATAGGTGTGTGGGTTCATCTCTGGGTCTTCAATTCTGTTCCATTGGTCTACTTGTCTGTCGCTATACCAGTACCTTGCAGTTTTTATCACAATTGCTCTGTAGTACAGCTATAGGTCAGGCATGTTGATTCCACTAGAGGTTCTTTTATCCTTGAGAAGAGTTTTTGCTATCCTAGGTTTTTTGTTATTCCAGATGAATCTGCCGATTGCCCTTTCTAATTCGTTGAAGAATTGTGAGGAACAGGTGTGGCAGCAGTCCCAAGATGGTGCCCGGGACTGCAGCTAAGTCTTATGACTTGCACCTGACTTCCTCATACACCTGAAAATAAGCCATGACCATCGTGAGAGCTGCACAGGTGCACCATGATGCTGGTGGTTTAAACAAGTCCATATTTGGTGGAGACATGCCCCTGCTTCCCTGACTGGCTGAAGCTTTGTGCCTGGTGAGATGACGTGGCCTGCCATGAGTGGATGGGGGCTGAGAGTATATAAGAGTGAGAGGTCCGGGGTTAGAGAGAGGGAGAAAGATGAGGAAAAAGATGAAGCAAGAGAGATGAAGACTGAAGTTTGCTGAATAAACTCCTGTTAGAAGAACTGGTGGTGACTGTGAGCATCCACTTATGTGTTTGCTAGGTCCCGGCCTAGTCTCAGAAGAGACAGCTATATCAGGGTCCTTTCAGCAAATGCTTGCTAGTGTATGCAATGGTGTCATCGTTTGGAGGCTAATTATGGGATCGATCCCTGGATATGGCAGTCTCTAGATGGTCCATCCTTTCGTCTCAGCTCCAAACTTTGTCTCTGTAACTCCTTCCATGGGTGATTGTTTCCAATTCTAAGAAGGGGCAAAGTGTCCACACTTTGGTCTTCGTTCTTCTTGAGTTTCATGTGTTTTACAAATTGTCTCTTATATCTTGGGTATACTAAGTTTTTGGGCTAATATCCACTTATGCTCACAGTCAGCTATTGGATGGATCACAGGGCCCCCAATGGAGGAGCTAGAGAAAGTATCCAAGGCGCTAAAGAGATCTGCAACCCTGTAGGTGCAACAACATTATGAACTAACCAGTACCCCGGAGCTCTTGACTCTAGCTGCATATGTATCAAAAGATGGCCTAGTAGGCCATCACTGGAAAGAAAGGCCCACTGGACACACAAACTTTATATGCCCCAGTACAGGGGAACACCAGGGCCAAAAAGTGGGAATGGTGGGTAGGGAAGTGGGGGGGAGTTTATGGGGGACTTTTGGGATAGCATTGGAAATGTAATTGAGGAAAATACGTAATAAAAAAAGAAAAGAAAAGAAGAAGAAGAAGAAGAAGAAGAAGAACTGGTGGTCGTGTCGTTTTTGCTGGTCGAGAGCAGACATGACAAATGGTGGCCCGTACGGGGACCTGACTCCCCCACCAATGAGTTCAGAACTTTCAGCAGTCAGTGTTTGCTGGCAGGGTAAGTTCACAGTAAGTGAAACTTACGACCCCAGGAGTTTGGGAAGGACCTCGGATAAAACAGAGGCGAATATAAAGTTGCCAGGAAGCACGCACAAAGTAAAAGTGAAACCATGGGGACAAGTTAAGGTTCATGGTTTTGGGACAAGTTGCACCAAGCACCATTGGGACTTGAGGTTTGTAGAGGTACAGAGGGTTTTACCAAAAGGGGGTTTTGCCAGTCTGGAAGTTAGTGAGAAATTTCATAGAAGATAGAGAAAGATGTGGTGCAGAACTCCAGAGAGGCTATGAGGCACTGAATCAGGTAAGAGAGAAGCGCTCTCAGTTGGTTTGGGTGTTTCCCCAGAATCACCGACAACAGCTGTGGGTCCCAGAACCGCTGACCAGAGCAATTCAGGGCAAGCAGAATGATGAGGACTTGGATATTCCTGTGGCTGGGAATGCTCCCACTAGTGAGAACTGAAGAGCTACATTGGGGAATTATGTCTGCGTTCCTGAAACCAATGCCATTGATGCATTCAAGTGTTTCCTCAATTCTTTGCATCTAATGCTTCGCTACAATTGCCTTTTTTCTATGCTACTTCAGCAAAAGGGATTGTTGTGTTTTCAGATGATTCAAAATATTTCACAGATGAGTGATTGTGTTCAGCTGTGTCTACTAAAGCTAATGCTACCTGGATTCGAGGGGTGTGGCCTGCCATTATATCCAAGGGCATTGGCACTATACCCTCCCAACCTAGATGGGCCCCCCTTCCTTTTTGTAGGAGTGTTCCTGATTCCCTTACACCTTGGGAAGTGCCCCTTATATGTATGGTTGTTATGTGGGGTGAATGGTAGTTGCACTGATCTTTCCCCCTTAAGCCAGGTGGTGGGAGGGGCCTGGGATAATGCAAATTTTATTGGAATGGTTCTAATGTGTTTGAAACTTCTTTATTTCAATTTGCTGGAGGAAGGAATGTTTCCTTTCAGGTACGCCTGTTTGTATGTGACCTCCTTTTGTGTTTATTGTTTATAAGATCCCTTGCCTCAGGGCTGATGGGAGCCCTGGGATGTATGCTTGTAATAGTGTGTGCGTTGTGTGTTTGGTGTATGTGTCGGGTGCAGCGTGTGCAGGCCCGCACTTCCACCATGGTGGCACAGGCCTTTGCCACAGTGGAGGCGGGACAATCTCCTCAGATTTGGCTTGCCGCTCTAAAGAAATAATGCTGCGTTATCCTGTGGGTTGTGAGGCTAAGCACTGCACAGAGGATAGCTTGCTGTTGGCATCCTGTGGAAGGCACATCTGAGTGCATGAAGGTTCAGTGTCCTAGTTCCCTTCCCCCAGGAAAAACGACACGGGAGCTGGCCAAGACCTCTTTGGGTGATGAGCCCAAGGGATGGTTTTGTGTAGGGCCCCTATGCTTGCACACTGGGGATCAGACCTCTACCTTCACCCATGAGGCTTGCTTGCAGCAATCAAGATCTGGCCATAGATTAATCAACATCCTGGCCTTTTGGTGCATCAGCCGTATGCAGACAGAACAATCTCCTCATGTGTGGCTTGGCATGCTAGAGAAGTAGTCAGTGATGGATAAGACTCCCTGGGTGTGTCACCAACCTAAGACAGGGATCAAACCACTGCTGTTTGTCTCCCAAGGACGGGTAAGGGGCATTGCTGCAAGGGGCAATCTAAGACAGACATTCTCTCTGCCAAAAAAGAAAAAAGGGGGAGATGTGAGGAGCGGGTGTGGCAGCAGGCCCAAGATGGTGCCCGGGACTGCAGCTAAGTCTTATGACTTGCACCTGACTTCCTCATACACCTGAAAATAAGCCATGGCCATCGTGAGAGCTGCACAGGTGCACCATAATGCTGGCGGTTTAAACAAGTCCATATTTGGTGGAGACATGCCCCTGCCGCCCTGATTGGCTGAAGCTTCATGCCTGGTGAGGTGACGTGGCCTGCTCTGAGTGGATGGGGGCTGAGAATATATAAGAGTGAGAGGCCCGGGGTTAGAGAGGGGGAGAAAGATGAGGGAAAAGATGAAGCAAGAGAGATGAAGACTGAAGTTTGCTGAATAAACTGCTGTTAGAAGAACTGGTGGTCGTGTCGTTCTTGCTGGTCGAGAGCGGATGCGACAAAGAATTGAGTTGGAATTTTGATGGGGATTGCATTGAATCTGTAGATTGCTTTTGGCAAGATAGACATTTTTACAATGTTGATCTTGCCAATCCATGGGCATGGGAGATCTTTCCATCTTCTGAAATCTTCTTTAATTTCTTTCTTCAGAGACTTGAAGTTCTTATCATACAGATCTTTCACTTCCTTAGTTAGAGTCACGCCAAGGTATTTTATATTATTTGTGACTATTGAGAAGGTTGTTGTTTCCCTAATTTCTTTCTCAGCCTGTTTATTCTTTGTGTAGAGAAAGGCCATTGACTTGTTTGAGTTAATTTTATATCCAGCATACAACATATTTTAATCATATTCACCTCAACTCCTCTCATAAGTCCTTCAGGATTAACCCCCTCACTGCCCTAACTCCCACAACTTCAACTATTCTTTTATTAATTTCAATATGTGTTGTCTAAATGCTTCTTAGTGTGGCTCAGCCCTGGAACATGTTCAAAGTACCAGGAATCGCAGTCCTAAAGAAAAGAGGTTTTGCATCATCCCAAAGGCATCAACTGTCCCTACAAATTTCCTTTGTGGTAGGAGCTCTTGAGCCCTGATTCCATGCTAGAATTTTTATTGGCTTGATCATGCAGAGGTCTTGTGGAGTCTACTACAACTGCTGTGAGATTATGCGTGCAGAAGTACTGTCATGTCCAGATATAGATGTTCTGCTGATTGTTGAGGACCACAAAGTCCTCCATCTGTGCTTGGACTATTTATGGGTTTCCTTTCTAGACAATATCTACTATACATAGAAATTGACCTGATCTGAGAACACAACAGATAGACAGGTAGAGAGACATGAATTTAGAGAGTGCTTTGATACTATGCCCATTAACTAGCATGATAGTAGTAGGTTTCGCCTTGTTACTTCTGGTTCCCTAACTATGGTGTTTTTGTCTAGATCTGTAGTACCAAGCATGTATTCTCTATTGCAGAGTGGGCTTTAACTCTAATCAGAAAGTATTTGGTAACCTCATAACATTTGTCTCACTATTATTATATCCATGTACATTCTTTCCATAGCAAGCACTAATGTAGCTCGAATAGTTGACAGCTGGATACAATTTTTGATGACATTTTTCCTGCAGTAGTTCCTCCAAAGGCTCTTTTAGTGTGATGAGGAATAGCTTGAAGGGAGAGGCTTCCTAGTCAATACTGCCTTGTTTTCTCTAGGCCCTATGACCTGGATCGGTGATGTTTTCAGCAACAGGTTCTTGTTGACAAATACTGGTGTGTATCTAAGAGCAGTGGCAATAGACTGTGTTGTTTGGAGAGGCGTATCTCTAAGACACATTTGTTTGAGGAACTTCTTGAATCTTCTGGGTTGTTTACTTCCTGCATTAAATCAGCCTCCTTTTAGAATGTACTGAGTCCTAAGGAGCTTACTTTCTCCATCAGATGGAATATTTCCCCTCCCTTTATGACATCTTGGTTAGGTTTGTTTGTTTGTTTGAGGTAAAATATCACTATATAGCCTTAGATGATCACTGTGTAGACTGGGCTGACTTCAAATGTTCATAGGTCCATCTACCTCTGCCTCCCAAGTCCTGGGATTGATTGCATGGGCCACCACACCCAGCCTAGAATACCCTGAATACTAATCAGCTGCCTCCAAGATCAAATGTATCAACTCAGAGGAAGTATCTATAAAAGATAATCACTATATTAATTTGTGTAACAAATACATTGCCAAGCTCTATCCCAGTGTCCATTATGTGTTGTGAAAATATTAAGCACTTAATTTGTCCACAGGACGAAGATTTAACAGGTGAACACAAAGTCTGTGACTCCAAAATATTTTCATGCTGGTAGCCAGGAGACAGAATAGATATTTGGTTACATTTCCCTAGGAATAGTGCCACACAAGATCATAATATTTGACTCTCATTAACTAACACATAAAATAGTTTCAAAGTATCCTTCTGCTGGTACAAGGGGGTGTGTTATCAATTTACACAGGGGAGATGACGTCTGTAAAACTAAATAGGGCTTCTTGTGTACCAGAAGCCCTTACTTAAAACATCTAGGTAATAAACTTGATTCATGAACTCTCAAAATCTACCCGACTTCCAACTTCTAAGAATGCATTTGATGGAGATAGGAAAATATGGAGGCTATGTCACTAGACCTCAAAATATATGGTCAATAGAGACAAGTGTGGGTTGTTCTCATTTTTCTTCTTATTGCTATTAGGCTATATAAGTAGATTCAGGAGGGGGATATAATTACCACTAGGTATGTCCACAGCTAGGCAGACCAACTGTCATGAAGAGAGTATACAAGGCAGACATCAAGAATTCTCCTGCATGCCAGGTGTCAGCCCTTCTAAGAAGCATGCCATATATGTATTTTCAACCCAAAATGCAGAGCATCCACTGAAGTTACTAATTTGTGAAGTTACCTATAGCTGGCCCACAGTTCAAATCATTGTATTTCTAATCTATGCTTCCATCCCTGAAGACAGAAAGGAGATGAAGGGTACAGATAGAGAAATGAAACCATGGTGACCCTGTCCCAGAAGGTCATATCAGTCCTTACATTTACTCTTTGGTGTAGCTCAGCCTTTGTTTCCTCATCTTCCCACAGGTCTTCAGGAACAGAGTTGAAATCAGCCTGCCACTGAGATACAAAATCTTGCTTGTGATCTGGACGCCGTAGAAACTCCTGGAAACTTGTCCTGTAAGTAGGGGAGAGAAGAAGATGGATCTTTGGTCTACCTAAACACAACCAAATACCACCTTTGGGGATTTTACTTACCTAGTCTCATATAAATAAGAGAGCACATTGTGCTGTCTCTCTCTGAGATGTCGAAGTACTGTTTTGATGTGGTTGATGTAGGATTTCTCTATCAGTTCCCAGTAAGGTACCAAAAATGAAGGGAGTTCCTGTTAAATAGTAAATCGCAGAGATCAGTGTTTGAAAATGAAAATTCTCATGAGTAGCTGAGTCAAAAGAACACAAGGTATCAAGATCATGTCCCAACTGCCACTACCTGGAGCACAGCTTATAGGATGTCTTAGTCCTCATCTGTCTCTAGAAGATAATTCTTGTTCCGAATAATCAATATGTTTCAGAACAGACATTATTCTTCCCGAAATCCTTCCCTGGCTCAACCTGCTTGCAAGGTTACCCTTAGATCTTCTGAAGTTTTGTCTTAGCATCCTGTACTGCAGTTGTTATAATGTGGGTAACACTCATTCTGTTTGTCTGTACTTTATTTTATAATAACAGCCCTGTTTAGTCAGGGCTTATAGATGTCTTCATCAGTACTTTGATCAAGAAAACTTGATCGGTTTTTCCCTATAGTCACGTGAGGTCTGGAACTTACTAAGTCCTCAAAGACTATTGAATGAATGAATGGATTTATTACATCTTGCCTCATCTGGAAAATGACCATGTTTGGAGAACTCTGTGGGTTCCTCCTGTCAGGGTGGGAACAAGTTGCTTTAGTTGCTTCCCACCAAGGCAGTCTTTACTTCTTGTGGATACAGGGTGTGGCTTAGGAAGTTTAACGTATATAACCTTCAATTATGCAAACAAGCAATCAAATATGAAATCAATGCAAATGGAATAAAATTGAAAGCATATATTATATTGAATATAACCTTGCTATATAATCATTCCTTTTTTTTTTTTTACGATACACTTATTTACCAAGGACTCATACATGAAGCACTTATAAATTATCTGAGTTAATTCATTCTTCAATTATGAAATTCTAAATACTAGAGACTTTTAAATAACTCCCAATCTCATTGATACATTGAACATGTTTCACACAGACCCCTCTGCTGTCATACAAACTATGTCAATGGATAAATTCTTTCCCTTGTGAGTAGAAATTATTTTCATGTATTTTCCACATCTTGGTCTTCCATGTGGCCTTTGGAGAAGAAGAAAAGACCATTCCCCTACTGTCTTCCCTGGTACCATTTGATAAACATCCTAAGACCCAGTATTGCTGGTGAAGACAGCTACACTGCAATGAGAACTGATGTAAGGTATTCTATCATTACCTACCTACCTTACCATATATCCCTAAGGGTTTACCCAAGTGAACCATTGGATAGGATGGTCACTCTACATACCAGTGCTTTAGGGAAAAGGCATTTTACAGTGAATAATCAGAGTCCTTGGCTGTGTATAAAATACTAGTTCAGGTGCTAACTGCTATGTAGGGACAGAGGGGATGTTTTGTTTTGATGAGTTCTGGAAGACCTTTGTTTTGGCAGCTTGAGAAGGATTGCCAATGAGAGAAAGGGAAATTTGGACAAAGGCTACATTGAGCAGAAGGAGGAGTAGGTGCAAGGGCCCTGTGGTTAGGTTTGTGTCTGCCTATTTCAAGGTAGTGCTAGCTGCAGAGTGTAAAGAACTTTCCTGAACAGAGACAGAATTCAAGATGATGATGACTCTGAGGGAAGATACACATGTATGTGTATGTATGTGTGCATATGTATATATGTATATATGTAGTTCTGGTTTTCTTGACAGCTCTTGTGTATTGAAGTACAGAGATCTCCTGACAAATATTTTCTAAACAGTATAGCCTCATAATCACCACGTGAAGGTGAGATAGAGGAAAAAGGAGTCAAATGACTTATACCAGGACACAGAGCTGCTTGCTGACATATATAAGATTTGAACCTAAGTAGGATAAGGTCATGCCCATCTCTAACAAAGTCACTTTCAGGCCCAAGGGTAATCTTAGCTCAATTTGTTCTGGAAAAAAATGTTCTTTATTCATATTTTCTAAGCTAACCCTGACATATCTGGATGAGATGGAAATTTTAATGACTCTGGGAGGAGTTGGGGAAGGGGAAAACATAATCAAAGTATGTGAGGGTTTTTTTTTAAACAAAAAAGATATCAGGTTCATAGAAAACAAAACAAAACAAAACAAAAAAAATGTAGCATAATTGTAGCTTATGTGTTTAAAATGATCCTCAGAGCTGAAAAGCAGATCTTCCAGTTTCTCTCTCTGAACTGTGTTTTGAAAACAGATTACTACAGGAAACTTGTTGAAGAACTTTCAATGGTTTCTGCTAGCTAGTAGAAATATTGTAAAAATGAACACACTAAGATCTTGGAAGACAGTAGTTGTGAGAGCCATGTGGATAGTTGAGCCCAGATCAAGAGGTTACTAAAGGGAACACTATCAGTATGTGGATTAGAGGCCATTCTTGTGTTTTGGAGAAGGTAATGCTTTCTGTCCTTGTCTTAAGAATTTACCTGAGGCTCAACTAAAAAACTATGGACCTAATTATTTGTTGGAGGAGATATCAAGACAGCCTAATACTCACTTTGCTGCATGGATATTAGGAATCACTCATACAGGTGTACAATGAGAAGAGGGAAGTGAGCCAAAACGAAATACAAAATGTACAGTTTGAAGACAAAAAGAATGTCATAGCCAAAGTTTGTGCTTGAGATCCGGGCAAGTCCTGATGCTCACTGGGATCATGGGAAGGGTACCCTCAGGGTAGATCCCCCCAGCAATGCATCTAAGCTGTGGGGGAAAAGAAGGAAGGTCTAAGTGATTTTCTGTTTTTAAAATGCAACAAAAAAGAAAAACATGCAAATTGATTCATGGAGGGCGCACTCCATCCCAAAAGGGCAGCCAAACTTGGAAGTGTCAATCACACTCATATGGTTCTGGCTTTAGAGTAATGGAGGACACATAAGGAGTGAAGCTATCGTTAAGTCCAATGACTGATGCTGGGCAGTATGCAGGATGGCACTCCATGCATGCAGGTCTTGAGAGGCCATCGCACAAAGCTGTGAAAGTGAAGCTTGAGCTGTGTTAGGGACCACAAAGTGTTAGAGGGCCAGAGCTACAGAATATCTGTCAAGAAAAGCAGAATACAGGGAATGGAACAAGCCCATAAGAGACCAGTGTATTGAAGGCAATAAACAGAAGGACATGGCTATCTAAGCCTTTTAATGTCAGATACGGATCTTCAGTATTTAAAGTTTGTCTGCTAGGTTTTGGTATAGCCTTGCTACAGCATGTTCTCATGATTCCCACATTCCTCCATTTTGGAATGGTAGTGGATATTATATGCAATTTTATGTTGGAAGTATGTAATTTGCTTTTTCATTTTCCAGGGGGGCTATCATTAAAGAGATGGCCTTGCGTCTCAGAAGAAACTTTGAACTTTGGACTTTTAAACATTGCTAAGACTGAAAGTCTATAGGGACTTTTGAAGTTGACTGAAGGCCTTTTGTATTGTGACATGGCCACGTTTGTGGAAGCCAGGGAATAGATTGTGGTGGTTTGAAAGCTCGTATGTTTGAAACTTGGTCACCAGTTTTTTAGAGCTGTTTGAGGAGGATTGGAAGATAGAGCCTTGTCAAGGGAGAAGTGTCATTAGGAGAAGGCTTTCTGTCTCAAAAGATACCACTCCAGGAATACTCTCTTCTACAGCATGAGGTTTTTCAGATATGAGTTCTCAGTTGTACTTGCTGCCATGCCCTTTCTTTGATATCATGGACTTAGAAAACCCTTTGAAACCATAGCCCAGTTAAACATTTTCTTTTAGAAGTTGCCTTGATCATAGTGTTCTACCATAGCAATAAAAATTAAGTAATGCAATAGGTATGACACTATACCAGAAGAGATATCTAGTTAAATTGGTTGCATGGGAACATCCAAATGGAACTGTCTTCTTCTTTGTCCTTGGCAGGTGAGCTTTACAGCTTATGTGGAGAAGCCTGAGTAGGAAGGGAATAGAGTGGCTTACATAGCCTGGGTTGCCCTAAATGACTAGCTTTTACATGGCCTTAGTCAGACCACGGCAGGTCTTTGCTATATTCCTCCTTGGTCTTTCCTAGTCTTTGTACATTTTCTGATGTGTTGATACATACTATACATACTTGTAAACACTACTACATGTTCTTTCCTCAGGATTCACTTGCTTCCTACAAGAGTTTATTCCAAGATTTATATATGTGAGATTGTATCATAGCTCAGCATTAATGTTTTGCTTTAATTTTTATCATTTGTATTGTTATTTCTTTTGAGGATTCCTATTGATAATAAGTGATTGTTTTTGATTCATCTCTCCCCATCCAATACCAATCCAATACCAAATAATGATTTTACATTATTGCTCTAGAAGTCTTCTATTCTGTTTCTGTCAAAAATTAGAACATTTTGAAAATGTTTGGTGGGTGTGTCTCTCTGAGTGTGTATACATTTAAAGTAGCTTCTGTTTGGTGGAGTGATATCCATAAACATGCAAACATACATAATTATATACAAACATACATACACATATGTTTTGGACCATCTAAGTGTTTCATATTAAAGTACTTTCCAATTTTATAATAATACTAGTTAATTAATTCATCAGGATGCTATCAAGAATCAATCATATACTGTTGACTATGTCTGGTTCCTTTAATATAGTGACCTATGCTGTATACTCCTACCTCAAAGAACCTACAGCCTATTGTGAGGATACAACAACTCTAGAAGAGTTTAATAACATCTATAATACAACTCCTGCAGTGAAGGCTTGGCTCTCAAATGTTTGGCACAGATGGACCTTGCTGAGTTTATCAGTGTAAGAAACCATTGTGGGCTGGAATAAAAAGATAGAGATGATTAAGTGTCTGATTGCTCCAAGATGATTAATTTTGATTTTGAAGCCCCAGGGCCAGGTAGCAACTGCTTTACCTTTGTCATAGGAAAATGGCCTCTTGGGTACTTCCTTGTATAGCATATTTATTATAAGCTCCTGGGTCATGTAGCTGTCTTACATGGTTTAGTGAGCTTTATATATTTTTCCAGTTCTAAAAAGCCAAAGGTTAAATTTTGTCTGGGAGTATTATGATAAGGCATTAGGCATGATGACTGACTCTAAATTTGTAGGGTATGCATCCAACAGAAGTCACTCTTCTAGGACACTGCACCTCTGCTGTCCTTAGGCAGAACAGGAGCTATTTGCTCTCCTGAGTTCAGTACTCAAGAGCAGTTTCAAAATAGGACTCAGAAATTCAAATCCAAGGGGCAAATTTAAATGTGGTTCACTGATAAGTCTCTAGATTTTTTTTTCAGTTTCCTTCACTTCAATAAGGTGGACTAAATCCCTGATCTTCTGCTCCTCTGCCCAGAAGCTGCCACTCCAGGTTTACCTCAGCCTTTTGATAAATATGTACGTAATCCTGGCACCAGAATGATTTTTAGGTGTTTCTAACGTGGTAACACTCAATGTTCAGGATAAACGATTCTACTCATTTGATTCTAAGGTGTCGTACCTCCGGTATAGGCTCATTCACATAAACCCATTCTTCTGTTCCTGCCTTAGGTGGCGGTGGTGCTGTTGGTGTGGGTGATACTTCTGCTGAGCCAACCGGTGATTTCTTTACTGAAACTTTGCCTCCTTGTGCTTTTCCTTTAGGAGAAACTTAAACATGCATATTAAATCATACTAGGACAAGAAGATAAGCCGGACAGGTATCTGAGGATGACAAAGGATGTGATCATTTTGGGATTCAGGCCACCTATTACTCTTTTAACTTCTCCAGGCAACTAACTCAAAGATAAAGACAAAATGCCTTGTTTGCTGTAGCTCCTACATTAACCAATACTATACAATGATGATGACGACTACTACTATACTAATACTATAACTTATTTTGTAACTTGAAAGAATACAGCAACTAGCATCTGTCTGGCTATTGTTGCAGCTTTGGTACTTTGCTCATGGCTTGCTTCTCTAATCATGTATGGCTCTTATAAAATTTAGGATTCACCAGAAAGTGTGTTTAATTTCCTATTGTAGAAATTGGCAAATTAAATTCCTTATGCCACACGAGAAAGAAGCCATCTAGAACACAAAAGGGTCTTGTTTGTGCCTCTTGGGGCCAAGAGCAGAAATTAGAGAAGGATAGTCTCTAAGAGTTAACCAGAGGAGGGAAGTTATAGATGGGACACATGAGAGAAGAGACGACTGAAGTGTGGGAACCTTCTCATATTCCCTATAGATTGAAAAGGATTTCTAAAAATGATGTTATTTCTTGCTCTGGTCAGACGTTAAATTTAAGCCTAGAAAAATCAAGAAGGGGTGGGGGAGGCATCCAGGGAGGTAGAAATAGAAGCAAAAATCTAAAATAAGGGGACGGAGGAGATGGTAAGAAGGGAAGAGAGCAAGGAGGAGGGAGATGGCCTCTATGTCCAACTTTAGAATCTGAATAGGAAATATACTTCTTTTTCAGTGAAGAGGGCCCCCAGACCTGTTGCATGGTTTCCTTATATTATGAGCACAGACATACTGTGAAAGGATCTTTTTTTTTTTTTTCTTTAAAAGATCACTCAGGCTAAATTGTGGCTTCTTTCAGATTAATTGGTGAAAATTGTGCATGCAGTTTGAAGATGACTTAAATAAAAGGAGCACTTTTTTTTCTCAAAAACATTATTCTAGTGGGGAAAATTTAGTGATGCTCTTTAGATATATTTATTTCCATGCTAATTAAAATGCAAGTTTGTATTTGACATTTTCTTTATTTACATTTCAAATGTTATCTCCTTTCTTGGTTTCCCCTCCAAAACCCCCTATTCTATCCCTCCTCTCAGTTTTTAAGTAGAGAAGATATTAACAACTATGACTTTTGGGTAATTCAGGTGATTTCTCCACATATAATTAAACCAATAACTATATACCTGCAGACTAGCAAAAACAGTTTATTATTGAACATCCTTTTTTCTGTACAACTCTTCACTGTTCATTCTGATCTGAGATGATTTTAAGATAGGGTTTTCTAAGCAGAATTTTCAAAACAAAGAAACATAATGATAGATTGAGGACTTGAATAAACTTTTCCCCCTTCTTTTAAAAATATTTTCTTCATTTAGTGAAAATTAGGAGAGATAGAATAGTTTTGGATTATCATGCTTTGAGACTATAATAATGAGAATATATTATATTTAGCAAAGAAAATGCTTATAAAAGGAGATTTAATGGGGAAATAAGCATGTCTATAGCTCAAGTAGTGAAAGAATTCCTTTGAAACAAATATCTTTATTAGCTATTTAAATTTAATGAAGAAATTCATCTGAAGTCTTCATGGTCTATAGTGAGATCATTAAGTCCTTGCTATAGCCATTCTTTA